>NW_010130831.1:10773-19420 GCF_000699245.1 Pterocles gutturalis | reverse complement strand
GAAAAGAAAAGAAAAGAAAAGAAAAGAAAAGAAAAGAAAAGAAAAGAAAAGAAAAGAAAAGAAAAGAAAAGAAAAGAAAAGAAAAGAAAAGAAAAGAAAAGAAAAGAAAAGAAAAGAAAAGAAAAGAAAAGAAAAGAAAAGAAAAGAAAAGCACAAAAAACAAACCACCACCCCCAAAAAGCCAAGCAAAACCAACCCAAAATCTGGGGAGCAGAACAGAGATCAAAGACCAGGAACAGGGAAATTACAGGTTAACACAAAGAGAATCAAAGCTAGTGGAGGTAAAATAATGGGAGAAACAGAAAAAAAATATTTAAAGAATGTAGAGAGAAAAAGGAAAAAGCATTTTAAAAGTGATTCACAGAATCACAGCCAATTCAGGTTGGAGGAGACCTCAGGATGTCATCAAGTTCAGCCTCCTGCTCATAGCAGAACCATATCTGAGGTCAGACCTGATTACTCAGAACTTTGACCAGTCAGACTTCAAAAACCTCTAGGGACAGAGACTGCAGAGTCTCTCTAGTCAGCCTGTCTCGCTGCCAGGATATCTTTATGGGGAAAAAGTTGTTTGTCATATGCAGTCTAAACCTCTCTTAGTTCAACATTTTCAAGTTGCCTCTGACCCTCTCATACTGCACAGCTGTGAAGAGCCTGGCTCCATCCCCATCCTAACCTCCCCACAGGCACTGGTGGGCTGCTGTTAGATGTCCCGTCTTCCAAGCTGAAGCAACCCCTGTCCCTCAGCCTCTCCTCATGGGGCAGACAATCCTGCAGATATGGTCTAATAAGTGCAGAGCAGAAGGACATAGTCACTGCCTGTATCAGCTGGCCATGTTCCTTTTCAGGTCAAAGATGTTGGCCACCTTTGCTGTCTGAGGTTCAGCTCAGTGTCCAACAAGCCACAGGGCCTTTCCTATAGGGCTGCTCCCAGCCAATCTGTCCCTAGCTTGTGCCATTGTAGGGGATCCTCTGTCCCAGGGACAGAACTTGATATTTGTCCGTGCTCTATTTCACAATGTCCCTGCTGGCCCATTACTCTAGCCTATCCAGGTCCCTCTGGATAGGTTCCTATCCTGGAGCATATCAAGTCGTTTCCCCAATTTCACAGAATCATAGAATGGTCTGGGTTGGAAGGCACCTTAAACATCATCTAGTTCCAACCCCCCTGCCATGGGCAGGGACACCTTGCACTAGACCAGGTTGCTCAAAGCCTCATCCAGCCATTGAACACCTCCAGGGATGAGGCATCCACTGCTCTGGGCAATGTGTTCCCGTGCCTCACCCTCACAGTGAAAAATTTCTTCCTAATATCTAGTCTAAATCTACCCTGTTTCAGCTTAAAACCTTCACCCCTCGTCCTATCACTACACTCCCTGATAAAGAGTGCCTCCCCATTTCTCCTATGAGCCCTCTTTAGCTACTGGTAGGCTGCTGTAAGGTCTCCCCAGAGCCTTCTCTTCTCTAGTGCTCCAGCCCTCTGATCATTTTTGTGTCCCTCCTCTGGACTCGCTCCAACAGGTCCTTGTCTTTCCTGTGCTGAGGACTCGAGAACTGGACGCAGTACTGCAGGTGGAGTCTCACAAGAGCAGAGTAGAGGGGGAGAATCACTTCCCTCAACCTGCTGGTCACGCTTCTCTTGATGCAGCCCAGGACATGGTTGGCTTTCTGGGCTGCAAGTGCACATTGCCAGGTAATGTTGAGCTTCTCATCTACCAACAGCCCCAAGTCCTTCTCCTCAGGGCTGCTCTCAAGCTGTTCTCTGCCCAACCTGTATTTGTGCTTGGGATTGCCTCGACCCACTTGCAGGACCTTGCACTTGGCCTTGTTGAACATCGTGAGGTTTTCACAGGCCCAAATCTCAAGCCTGTCAAGGTCCTTCTGGATGGCATCCATTGCCTCCAGTGTGTCAACCGCACCACACAGCTTGGTGTTGTCAGCAAACTTGCTGAAGTTTTACTCAATCCCACTGTCCATGTCGCCAACAAAGATGTTAAACACCGGTCCCAATACCAACCCCTGTGGAATGCCACTTGTTGCCAGTCTCCACTTGGACATTGAGCCATTGACCACAACACTTTGAGTACGACCATCTAGCCAATTCCTTGTCCAGCAAGTGGTCCATCCCTCAAATCCATGTCTCTCCAATTTAGAGACAAGGATGTCATGTGGGACAGTGTCAAATGCTTTGCTCAAGTCCAGGTAGATGATGTCTGTTGCTCTTCCCTTATCCATCAACACTGCGGCCCCGTCATAGAAGGCCACCAAGTCTTTCAGGTCACCTCCTTATTTTCCATGTGTCTCAGCAGAATCTCCAGGAGGATCTGCTCCATTATCTTGCCGGGCACAGAAATGAGACTGACTGGTCTGTAGTTTCCTGGGTCTTCCTTATTTCCCTTTTTATAAAATGGGGGTTATATTTCCCCTTTTCCAGTCTGCAGGAACTTCCCCAGACTGCCATGACTTCTCAGATATGACGGAGTGGTTTAGCAACTTCATCTGACAGTTCTCTCAGGGCCCGGGGATGCATCTCATCGTGTCCCATAGATTTGTGCAACTTCAGGTTCTTTAGATGGTCTCAAACCTGAACTTCTCCTACGGTGGGTGGTTCTTCATTCTCCCAGTCCCTGCCTTTGCCTTTTGCCACTTGGGCAGTGTGGCTTGAGCACTTGCCAGTGAAGACTGAGGCAAAATTTGAGTACCTCAGGCTTCTCCATATTCTATGGAACCAGATCTCCTGCTTCTTTTCAGAGAAGGCCCACATTTTCCCTAGTCTTCCTTTTATCACCAAGGTACTATAGAAGCTTTTCTTCTTGCCCTTGATGTCCCTGGCCAGATTAATTCTATCAGGGCTTTAGCTTTCCTAACTTGATCCCTGGCTGCTCAAAGGATATCTCTGTATTCCTCCAAGGTTATCTGTCCTTGCTTCCACTCTCTGTAGGCTTCCTTTTTGTGTTTCAACTTGTCCAGGAGCAACTTGTTCATCCGTGCAGGCCTGCTGGCATTTTTGCCTGACTTTTCCTTTGTTGGGATTCATTGCTCCTGAGCTTGAAGGAGGTGATCCTTGAATATTAACAAGTTTTCTTGGGCCCATTTTCCCTCCAGGGCTTTATCCCATGACACTCCACCAAGCAGATCTCTGAAAATGCCAGTCTGCTCTCCTTAAGTCTAGGTGTCATCTTTGTGTCATCTGCACACTTGATGAGTGTGTGCTCTGCTACCTCTTCCAGGTCAGGTGTTAAATGATAAAAGCGCTAATAAGGACCTGTCCCATTATAGACCCCTACAGTCCTCCCCTTCTATGGGCCTCTAGGTAAAGCATGAACCATTAACCATAACCCTTTGGGACTGACCATCCAACTTGCTTTTTACCAGTTGCCTACCCCTCCAGACCGTGATGTCCTAGCTTGGATAGAAGAATGTTTAGAAGACAATCATGTTTGTCAGATATAATTTACCCTTGGCAAACACATGTTGGCTCTTCCCAGTAATCCTCTTCTTCTCCACATGCCCAGAAATGACTTTCAAAAGGGCTCATTCCATGATTTTTCCAGGACCCAAACTGAATATGTCTAGACTGCCTTTCGCTGGTTTTTGTTGTTGTTGTTGTCTCTTTTTGAAGACGAGTAAATCATTTGCCTGTCTTCAGGTATTGCAGACCTCCCTGGGTCTCCACGACCTTCAAAACATGATGGTCTTGGAGGGGTGTAAGCCTGTTCTCCCACCTCCAAGTTGAATGGAGCAAGAACTAGACTAACAATTTTTTTAGTTCCAAAGGGTGACAGCCAGACTTGGTGGTACTCAGTTCTGCCAAGAGCCATGCCTTTCCAAAAACAACAAGAGAGAGGTCATTCTTTCCTCCAGGTGAACATCTCTACTGACCATCTGACAAAACTGATGCATGGTTTTGCACTGCATTTTAAGTTTTTTTTCTGCTGTGGGAACAAACTCTTTAATTCAGAATGAAACGTCCAAGGGAAATTCAACAGGACAAATATTTGGGATTCAGTGAAAAATACGTCTGTCCTGGTTTCATCTGGGACAGAGTTAACTTTCTTCATAGTAGCTAGTGGAAGGCTATGTTTTGGATTTGTGCTGAAAGGTGGCTGATAACATACTGATGTTCAGATTTGTTGTCAGGACAGCCAAGGCCTTTTCAGCATCTCTGCTGTGACAGTGGCTGCAGGTGCAGGAGAAACCAGGAGGGAGCATAGCCCCAGTTACTAGCCTCAGATTCAACTTTAGGTTTAGGATGAAGACCCAAATTGGCCAATGTTATATTCCATATCATGCACATCATGTCCAGTATATAGATGAGGGTCTGTTCAGAACTGGTCTCTCACTCTGTGTCGTCTCCCTCTGCGTCACCCTGCTCTCAGCATTGTCTCGCTTTCTCAGTCAGCTCTCAGTTTCTCAGATGCTCAGGCTTATATAACTTTCCTTGGCACACCCTCTGCTCCAGGATCATTAGCTGGGAATGGGCTGAGCCTTGGTCACTGAGTGGTGAGCAGTATCACTATGTATATCTTTGTATATCTGTATATTTGTATATATCACTATTGTTGTTATTATTGTTATAATTATTATTTTCAATTTTATTGTAGTTTAGTTATTAAATTGTTCTCTCATCTCAGCCCCCAAGTCTCTTTTCCCTTTACATCTTTAATTCTCTCTCCTATCCCCATGAGGGCAGAGGGTGAGTAAGTAGCTGTATGGTGTTCACATTATTGGGGTTTAAACCATGACAATGGCACAGACATATCAGACAAAATTTGGTTACTCAAATCTGGATTAGCTTTTGAATAAAAAAGCAAAAAGAATCTGCCAAGAGCAAAACTGGTTCCTTAGACCTTAGCTTGGCACCAGATCGAGATATTTCAAATGGGACTAAAGGACAAGTTCTTCGAGAAGAGACAACTCATTTGTTACTTCAGTTATCCCAAGAGCTCAAAGTGACAAGAGACAAATGATGTTAAATTGAAAGACTGATGTCAACAATTCAGTTATTGCTTGCCATATGGATTCAGTGTTACACATTGTTGGCTGAATAAAGCACGGATATTTCTGAGACCTGTTGGTCAGTGTCTGTAAATAACCTGTGCCACATGGGTTGCTGGTCTGCAAAACAAACTACTGTATCAAAAAATACATCACAGGCAAGCACAGAACAAACTAATGTTGGCTTTGCAGAATTGGGAAGGAAGAGCAAAAACATGAAACCAAAAGTTTATAAAAAAACTCCACTGTGATTACCCCAGGAATATTTAAGAGATAACAGTAATCTGAAAAATGCATGTCAGTTAATACTGGAAAAAAAAAAAAGTTTGCCTATTTATTTCTTTTACAAATTAAAAGCTAAATGATGTGTCTACAGAATTAGCAAGGCTACTCAGCTTGGTCATGATGATTATTAGAATATCTACTCAAGAAATCTTAAAGCTTCTTTATGCTGTACATGAAACAGTAATAACACTTTTAAGCTGACTGCCTCAGTGACTTCCAAGAAGATGATAAAACTCTAGCTACAGTTTTTACAGCTATTAATTGTTCTTTAACTTAAAATTGTTAATATAAGGATTTTACTGGGATAATGTCATCCATGGCATAAAAAATATATTCTATAAGAAATCAACTTAATATGAGTTATTTTATAAAGAATGTCAAGCAATAATGCCAAGGGAATTTTAAAGATGAAGCAAAATCAAAAATAGCAAATGAGCACAGAAGAAAGTGGGGATAAGATTGAAAAGCTTTGAAAGAAGGGTACAAGATCAAGAAGGCAGAAAAAAAAAATATTATTCCTGAGTGGACTCACTCTCTGGTTCAAATTTTGCAGAGAAAGAAAAGAGAAAAATAGGCAGAAATTGTTTAAAACACCTTAGTTCCAGGTCAAAACAAAGAAGTAATCTAATCTGACCAAGAAAGTTTATCCTGTAAAAATGACATGCTACTCAAAGCAATAAAACCATCTCCATTATCCTTTCAAGACTTTTGTTCTTAAACAGAAAAGTTATAGATATATGTGTACCTTTGAGCTCATAGGTTATCTTTCACGAAATTAGCTATATATTGTTATCCAGAGAATGTAAAAGACTTCAGTCAGACTGATGTTTATTACCTACTGGATTTCAGTGCAGATACAATACTCGGACTCAGCTTTTAGCCCTAATTGTGCAGGTACTAAATCACCTACCAGCTGAGCATCATACTTTCTTAGACAAAAGTTAGACAAAGGAAAACATGTAAAGATAACATCAGCAAGAAGCATTACCATGCTGTCACCAGCAAGAAGAGTAATTAATACTTTCAAAAAATAGAAACTTCTATGACATGTTATTGATTACAGTAGTAATACAGTCTCTCTAGTCTGAGATTTAATTACAAAGGGAAAGACAATATATATATATATTTTTTTTTGCCTTTCCCACTCCCTTTCATCTTTCCAAGATAGCTGAGACTCAGTGGTTGAACAGGATTGGCTTCTGGTCCACCTCTGGAATTGCAAACATTTCTCACTTCTACAGGCACAATTCAAGATAACACATTTTTTAATGCTGGAACGAGACACCTAATTTCATGTCAGCAGTATTAAGGAAATGGCTTAGTAATATAAGCCAAGCAGTTGGTCAAAAAGTACCACTGTTAAAAAAAGAAAATAAATAATGTTTTAAGATTTCAGTTTATCTTCTTTTCATTGTTGAAAATCATCTGCTTTGACTACATCCAAGGTAATTTTAAATTATTACAATACAATGAATCAAAAAAAAAAAAAATTTCAGCATGAACTAGTGAAAAATAGATATACAATTGCACAATAAGACTTACCAGGTAAAGACAATTTTGGAAAAAAAAAATTTAATTCATTAGTTTGAACCTAAACTTAAAAATGGAAATTTAAAAATGGTAAGAGCCAAAACTCATTAAAATTTTGGAAATGAAAGTGAATCAAATAAAACTTTTTTCTTTTCTATGGTTTCTCATAAAGTCAGTGGAATGACTCACTTGTTATTTTGTTAATATTCTGCTCCCAAATTATCTGCAGGTAAATTTACAGATCTAATTATTTGGTTTTAAAAGCCTGAATAATTTTGAATATGTTTTTTCTCCCTGTGAACAATGAAAGGCAACTTTAGCTGAGAATGGCTTCTAATTTTATATTCAGTCTGTGCAATTAATAATTGGGCAAATGACTGTACAAAATGAAATGAACTATGAATTTCTGTGATGCTCAATGTTATTTTGTTTGAATAGGTACTTTTGAATATTCATTTGACAACAGACTTACATGCACAAGCAGTCTAGACAAAGAATCATGTTTTCTATAAAACAAGACATAAATCCTACGCACTTAAAAAAAAAAAAAAGTTCAAACGCAAAGTTAAGAGACTAGATCCTAACGAATTCAAGTGCAGGAAGGTATCCAGATATGTTTCAATACATTGGCTTAATATCACTTACTAAAAGCCACGAAGGAAGTTTGTGGCAAAGCAGGAAATTAAGCTGGGTCTCAGTGCGGGGTCACAATTTTTTTTTTACTTAAGCATCTGTTCTGTATATGAAGTGACCTTTATTCACAGGAACCTGCAGACACGACATCTGATAAACAGATCTGCTATTTCAGAACCAAACTCTTTGGCTCCACCACATACAAACCGGCACATAGCAAGTTGTGGAAGCCAGGAAGTAATTTACACACTTCCTGTGTCTTCTTTTGTGCCATTGGTCTATTTTGGTACTAATTATTCTCATGGTTCATCAAAGTAACTTTTTAATCACTCACACTAAATTTTTTTGTCTCCTGCTGTGAAGGCCCTTGGTCCATCATGCTTCCATGTGATTTTGTGTCTGGGCTTCAGCAACAATATTAATTGCCCAATAACATTTCAGTGAAGACTGATATTCATGCTGAGCAGAGTTGGCTGCCAAGCAAATTGTGTTAATCAAAGGTCATTAACCCTAGTGGATGTAATCCTGAGTCAGCTACAACTCTGAGGTAAATCTGTCTAGACCTTTTCCTAATTCTGTATTCCTTAAAGAACACTGGAATGTTTACAAATTAAAAAAAAAAAGAAAAAAACAAAAAAACAAACAAACAAAAAAAATCAAAACAACAACAACCACAAAAAACCAACCCACAATCCACACCAGAAAACTCAAGGAAAAAACCCAGAAAAGATGAAGTTAGCAAGTCTGCCAGAATAGAAATAGAGATGGTTTACATCTGCTCCCCCTGCCCATTGGGTCCTTGCAAGCAGATCATTGCTTCCAGGCTTGGTTTCACATACCTGTGTTACTTTGTGAGCTGAACTGCTGTCTGTTGTCCCTCAGACAGCTCTTTCTATCAGCTCTGAACTGACTGCTCCCTCCTTCATGTTGCCATCTGCCAGGCTCTCTGCTTGAGCTGCAAGTTCCCAGCTCCATGCTGCAAATTTCCTCCTTGCCATATCTCAAAGTTTCTTCAGCCTGCTTGGCTGCTCTCCAGAGAAAGACAAGTCTTCTCTCTTCATGAAGAAATCCATCTCACCCAGTCACTTCTTCTTTTAAAAGAACGGTGATTAAAGTTAAAGGAAGAAGAAAATAAAGCCCAAAACATTGTCACCCAGAATGAACATATTGTAGAGATTTCATCATCATCCATTCACAGGAAAAG
>NW_010130831.1:940-10742 GCF_000699245.1 Pterocles gutturalis | reverse complement strand
GCAGGAATGAAAAGCAGCCCTGAAATTCCTAGTGTTACATGGGTGGCAAGAACCAGAATTAGTGTGACAGTGGCAGGGTGAGTGTTTAGACTGGCATAGCAGTTTTAGGTAATTTAATTCCATTATCAAGTTGCTTCTGTATATTCTACAATATCTAGGTCACTCTGAAGTAGAACTTTAGACTTCAAAAAACAATTTTTTTCTGTTTCAGTTATCAGTGATTTGACTCACTATTTTGGTAAGTAGCTTCTTCTTCCTGGAATCTGAAAATAAAGTTTCTTTATTATTTTGAATTGCCCATTTCCTATAGGAAAAACAACAAAAACCAGCTTTATTAGAGGTAGTATGGGTTGGTTTTTTATCAATAGCTTTTCACTGACTCAGCTTTTATTCTTCACATTATAGTGGACATTCAAGTAGTATGTGATGTACTATTAGCTCCGCTCCAAGCTGCAATTATTGAAAACAGTAGCAGAAATATTCAAGGTGACATGGTTTGTTCTTAATACTGACGTCTTCTAGTTTTGGGTCTTCACAAATTTCACCATAGCCCTCTGAATTTTATTTTTCATATTTTATATTAAAATATCAATATCAAGACATTTTATTTGAGTCGATACTGAAGAATGATTTTTTTTCCACTTTATTCTCTCCTTTTTGTGTTACCAAATGTTATCTGCCCTCTAGCCAGATTCTTGCCCAATTAACATTTCTAGTACCAAATTCTTTCAGGAAATGGAGATAGAGGAATTTTGCTGCTTCTCAAATAATTCCATTATTTTCCTGGATGAGTTATCTGCGTTCTCGTTTTGAACCCTGCTTTGTGGATCCATCATATTGTGGATCCTGTTTTTTCCTGAAACTATTCTGATTAAGTATTTAAATGTTCTTATTCAGCAAACATCATGTTTTTTTCCATTTGAAACTGAAATTATTACTTTGTTGTGTGATAATTTACTAAGATCTTATGCTTTCATATTACCCTATATGACCCATGAGAAATAAATAAAAAAAAAAAAACTATATGAATAAATAATGAAGAGTGCTGGCAATAGAAAAACTTTGGGAGGATGTGTGGTTAAGAAATATAAATAAGTTACAGAAAGGGGGAAGAGAGAGGAGTGAATAGTTTGCTGACATTCAACTAAACTTTAATCATTCTGTTTCCAAAGAGGTAATTGCTATTTACAGGAGCTCTAGGTCATGATCCCATCTTGCACCCAACTTAGAAGAAGTACCTGAACAATGCAGCACACCATGAGACCTGGGCTGTGAATGAGCACATATTCGGGCTTCCTAAAGTGCACTACATCATTAAAAATAAATCAAAGCCTGTAAAAGTTGATGTATTGTGGCTGTTTTCCTCACCCCACCTGCTTTAATTTGACACATTTTCAGAAGAAAGTCACTATTCATTTCATATCTAAACCTGTCAAATCCTTTTCCTTCACCTAATACCAGAGGAGTCAAGTTTCTTAGCATGGCTTATTGAAAAGCTGTGGAGACCAGACAACTCATTGAATGCAATATTTCAGTGGGGAAAAAAATAAAGGACATAACTGAGCAAACATTAAAAATCTCAAATCAGAGTGGAAAAAAAATGTTCAAAACATTAAAATCAGTGTTAAATAAGAAATAAAAAAGTAATTGATACTTAATGTTCCAAATAGACATTTAACAATACCGGTGTTAACAAAATAATGTTTTGGGGTTTTGTTTACTTGTTTGATTTTTTTTTTTCCTTTTTTCACAGGCAGAGTGTAGACTTCTTACTTCCGAACCCATATTTCTTAGCTACTGTTATGCATAGTTAATAATACTTCATGTTTTCCCTTTTTGGAAAGATGCAGTGCCACAAAATGGCAAATATCTGACAATAAGTCGTTACCTCATTCTGGTTTCTAGTTAACATTCCTGTAATAGGTAAAGAATACTTAAGAAGCATGGGCATGCTTCACTCTTCCACCTGCATTAAGAAGAGTAAATACCTTTGACGGGTAACTCAAGCCTTCTGTATGTCAGTATGGCAACAAGGTACCAGTTATTTAGGAGCAGGATGCCCCTTGGACTTTGATCAGCAGTTCCATCATGAACCTAATCGACAAAATTTTTCAGAGAAAACCAAAATTAAACACTTTTTGGGAGATAAAGTGTTAGCTTTGAAAAATGCCTAACCAGGCTTCAAAACAGGCTCTGTTTTCATGTGCCAACAGTAGCTTTTCAACAGCTTACGACAATGATACCTTTCAATGCACTTAAAGAACATTAGAAGAATTTTTTCTTCCCAGTTTAAAGGAATGGATTTAAAGCACTTTTAAAAAAAGAAACAACCTGAGTGAAGACAGCAAATAAGCAAGGAAAATCTGCCTCCGGAAATATATATATATTTTTAAAATAAAATCCTAAATAATCAGACTAACGTTTATACAGAAAAGTGCTAGGCAACATTAAACTTATGTGGAGCTATCTGCTCAACCCATAACACTGTTGCGCTTGGGAAAGAAATCTTGAAGAAAAGCTTAGGCAATAAATTAGGTCTTGTATTAATCTCAGCATCTGTGAAATGTGTTGTTACTGTGGAATTTTGACTTTGGTGAAGGTTCAGTCTCAAGCAGAAACAAGTCTCATCTGTTAGTTGATGTTTTCATTGTTTTAATAAATGAAGTTATCACTGAGTCTAAGTTGCAGCTACTCGGATAGCAAAGGCAAGATCTCATGGAGCAACGTGAAACCCATCTGCTCTGCTCAGTGTGTGTTCATTGGAGAAAATAGGGAACTGTAACTATATATTTCCATGGATCTCAGTGTGCAGGAAAGCTTCAGGCGTCTAAGCATGCTGCAGGTCTCCATTACTACAACCAAAATCTTCAAATCTACATGCTATGAATGAGTTGGTTGCCATGCTTACCTTTGATCTACAACCACAGCTTTTACAATAGGGAGGACTGATTGATGAAGGACTCCATGGCCTTAAAAGAGAGTTTAATAACATGTACTAAGCTCAGCTGGAAGAGAGGGAGCAGATGTCTAGCTCTGTTAAGAGACAGACACAGCTGGATTGTTCCTTTGACATCTAGTAGACACAATGGCACCAAACAGCACTACCAGGGTTGAGCAACTGGTATATGAAGAAACTGACTCTAATCTAATAACACATTTTAGGTAGAACAGAAGAAGCAGACATGAGAAGTGCAGAGCTGTATCGTGTATTGAACTACAAATTTGCTTTATACTGTCATACTAGAACTAAGGCCACAGTATGTTTTTATTACATACACTACAAACATCCTGGTCACAATAGGTATGGTTAGAACTAAGATCTGCCTCTTTTTAAAATTCATGCCAATAGAGGTCCGAGTAGCATTTTATTACTTTCTAGCAAAATACTGATATACTGCATGGACTCCATCCAGTAGCAGACAGCAATAAATATGCATGCTAGGTAGAATACTAAGATTCTGGCTTTCCCCAAACCTATCACCTGAAATTTCCTGTGAGAAAATTAAAGACTTGACAGCAAAAAATGCAATTAAGCATACTCAGGTGTATTTGCATGTGCTCTGAATGAACAATAGGATACAGGGATAGTGTCAATCACTTTAGATATAATTACAGAATGGACAACAATAATAACATACTCATTAAAAATACACTAAATCTATGTCTCAACATTTCGAAAAAACAAAAGAAAACACCACCACCAAAACCACTCCTTTCTGAATTTTAAGACTAAGATAAGTGTAAAGAAACATTTAGAGGGAAAGTTCTTTAAGGTAACAGAACTGATTATGAGAATTTTATGCAAAATACTCAACACCTGCCAAGAATTTTTAAAATAAATTATGAGTTTAATACAAATGATGCAGTAATTTTATCCATTCCTATTCAGGAAACACAAGTTTGTCATAACTAATAGTAATGTCAGGTTATTTTAATAGACAATTTAGCCAATTAATCTTCTGTGGCTGTAAGTGTAATAGTCCAATTACGGTTAACAGAAAGGTTAACAACTTGTGTACATTTTTTATTACTTTTATATTAATTTGATCCAAAGTAGTCATTCTATATTTTCTTTTTACATTATGCATACAGATTCACACTGCTTTCTTAAAAAATTGAGTGTCATTCCTAAACTCACTTAATTCATATAATAGCAAAACAACTAGAAATGCCTAATAAAATATTTCAGTCACCTTTAGCGTTACAGAGTTAAAGCAATATACTGTGGATGTAAAATGTGCAAGTGTAGCTGATAATTCAACTCATTGTACACCTGTAACTTAAGCAGTTTCTTGAAAACAAAATTAATTATTCAGAGTTAGTAATGAACTCAAAACCATAAATCATGTTTCACTGCTTTCAAATTCTCAGTATGATGGCTAAGAAGCTTGCTGTAGTTGCTAATTAATTGCTGCATTAATTGTTAATTAGCAAGTGTTAAAATGGTAGAAGAAATTAATGCAGAATACATTCAGACTTTCCTTGGATATCCACTTTATAAGAGTGACAGACACATCTAGACAACTTGATATTTTCCAGCTAGTCTTTTCTGTAGACTCAGAACACAGCTGTGGTCACGGGTCTTATTTGGCTTGGTCTGGGCAGGTTTTCACTTACTTCTCTACTGTGAACAGAGGAGTATCAGGCAATCAATTTTAATTCTCCAGTTCTTGTGACCAGAGCACTTAAGGATTCACAATAGGAAGCAGAGTTATCATACTAGGTTGGAAATATGTAAGGGAAGCCATTCATCCATCCGTGATGTCACAGTCCTCCTGGGTTTCCTCCTCTTTGAGTCTGAGTCTGAGAATGTGTGAGGTAGCAGGAACAGGAGTCAGAGAGGGATTTCCCCTATATTAAGAATTCTCTTCATTAAAATATTTGGAGTTTCCCAGGCACAGAGTCCAGACCACCTAGCAAAACAAATACCACTTTATTATTAGAGTACCACTATGTGCACCGAACAATTCTAACACAAAAAACTTCAGTTAGAACAAAAAACCTTAGTGACAGCACGGTGTCTTTATCAATAGTAAATATATGTTTGCATATCATCCAAACAAATTCTACAATTTAAAGAGGTGAGGATACCTGAAGAATCATCAATATAAGCAATTATAATTTCTTAAAAAGCAATGGCAAGTTATGAACACATGAAAGTTCAATCACAAACTTGGTGTTCAGTCAAATGATAAATTGTATACTCCCAGTAACAAGGCTAGCATTTATTTCACAGCAGTTTAATCCTCAGAAATGTTAAGGATGAACACATTTTACTTTAGAAATAATCACTAACCTTTACTTATTTTTCAGACTTTGAGATTCTAAAGTGAATCATAAATATTTCATGCAAGTATTGTTCTGTGGTACCCATCTGGAAGAAGGTTATTTTCTCCTTCCTTGATTAAAACTTTATTGACCTTACTGTCTGTCAGGTTCTGCTAAGAGGATTTTTGCCAAGCAAATTTTTAATATTGTGCTTGTCAAAATGCATCAACAGATTCTGTAAAGGGTAATCGTAAAACCATGGGGACCATTTAATATTACAGCTAAGACCATGGCATTTACATTTTAACTTTTGCTTACTTTCAGATTTTCTGCAGTTACAATGGGAAAATGAAATGCAGACAACACAAACACCCTTGTTTAAAACAATGAAATGCCATAGGCTTGGTAATTAAGGGATGTCATAACCTTCCCTACAATATTTCCAAAGTGAATTTCCTTAATAACTAAAAGTTTATGACAAAATTCTTGCTACAAAATCTCCTCCCTTCTTTTTTCTGACAGACAAAGTACAATTTTTGGAAAGAGTCATCGGAAAAAAGATTTTTGTGCAACCTAAGCTCTGAGCTCTGTGAGAGCTCCTGAGAAGGTAAGAACCTTTCCTTGGTAGGAAACACAAAAGATTCACTACTAGATTGCTCTGCAGCCAAGAGAGAGCAGAGGTTCATAAATGGCAAGAGCCTGCAGCTTCTCTCTGTAAGTCTTGAAATCCTTCTAAAGAGAGGGCAGCAAAGATGGTTGCAGGTGGAGATAAGGTGGAATACAGCAAGACACAGGAGAAGGCTACGTTCTAGAGAAGAAAACTATTTCAAGGACCTTGGTCTTTAAGGTTAGACATGAAAAACAGATTTTTGGAAACTGTTATTTGGTTGTAAATATGGTATATTTATGAATAACATTTGATAAAATAAGTATCTGTACCTTAAGTGAAAAGTCTTGTTTCTTTCTAGGAGAAACGATTCTGCAAATGTTGTCCTCTGTCTTGGGCCAACTCACCAGATGTTTGACCTCCATCACTGTTCTGCCAATAGTCTTGAGTCATATTTGAATAAGTCATTTGTGAGAGAGAAATGAAAGCACTCTGTTGACCAAAGGGCTAATTGTGAGATACAAAGTCTTAATCATCAGTATTTGTGTTGAGGTCTATCAACATATTGCATACACTCTCATTTTCTTCTAAAACCGCAAGGACCTTTGAAGCTTCATCTCTTCGCAAGGTATAATCTAGTCCTACTTTTATGTCTAATAATATTTTTTATCTCTCTGATTAACCTAAAAATAGTTATCTTCAAAGCAAAGGTGACCTGGAAAGACCTGATATTGTCCAGTCTACTACAGCTATTTGGGATGCCTTTCTATGGAGTGAAATGTCTTAGAGAATTTGGAAAACAAATCTAGTCTGGTGGTACAACAGAATTCCAACACACGTAGTGTACAAAAAAAAAATCCAATACAGCCATTTACTTTGCTTTTGTTATACAGAAGTCTCACAACTGTCTCTTGAAATAATAGGCTTCCAGTGAAAAAAAAAAATGTTTTTTCTTCCAGATAAAAAATAATCAAAGCCAAAAGTTCACAAATGGGTGCAAAAAATAATATCACCACATACAAGGTCATTTGATTACATTACTGTTTAGATGTAAAGTTCAGATTTTATAAATGTTTGAAGCAGAGCAGACACATAGAAAGTGCACCAACTAGTATATAAATAAGGTCATATATATTGTTTTTATAGATTGATAGGTTCTGCTAAATTTAAGTTGAACTGAAGAGGAAAATAAGAAGTTTTTGCTGAACTGGCCTTCCCAGTAAACTTGCAAAGAGCCCTTATTCCCGGCCATTATCAACAGTACCAACTTCTAGCATTTCATATCTTCAAAGGCTCATTTATCTTCCCTTATACTTGTCAGTGATCCTTTTCTACTAAGCGCTATACAAAGACAACACCTTAACAACCTCCAGACACAAGACAAGAGTTAATCAGTAGACTGATAGAGGGGGAAACTCAGCTCTACAATGAGCCAATATTACCCAGTAGGAAAGGGGATCATCACTTTTCCATGCGATCACACCAGTGATTACAATACTGCAGAGGTAATCCAGAAGTAGTTCTGATTTATCGCAGCATAAGCCACTTAGCTTTTTGGGTAGTTTCAGCATTGCAGTGATAAAAAAATACACAACACAGGTATTTTAAACACAGTTCAGGCCAATACATATACTCTTTATTGCAGGAAGAACAGCAACTGTACTTTACATGTGAAAGCTACATTCCTAAACTAACAGAGAGAAACAAAAAGTAAATATCTGACCCATAACATATCCCATTTAAAGAAAAATATTCTTTGTTTTAAGGTGAAGTTATTCAGTACTCCATAAGACAGAACTTTCTTTTCCAGTCTGCACCCTCCATGCTATTTTTACATGCAGCTGTTACATTGATAGTCAGGAGGAAGTTCATCCTTTTTCCAAAACCACTCTGCCTGAGAGACTTGGCCAGTGGGGAACTACCATGAACTAGAGGAGGCAATGTGGCAAAGAACACAGTTGAAATAGGAGGATATGCTTTATTTCAGTTAGTTTAGCAAGTGCTTCTGTCTTGTGCAAGTCAAAAATACATCACCTGAAGTTTCCATTCAAAAATCAGTTGCCCATATGGAGTCTGTTAACACATCTGTTCAGAAAAATAGGTCACAGATATGTAAATAAGGAAATTAAATCAATAAAAATAATTCACCCTGCATCCATAATTTCTGACCCAAATAAGATGCTGACCTCTAGAGCTGTTGAATCTGCTAGTAGATGGCAAAAATCCAACAGCAGAAAAAAATTATATTTTTAGGAACAACCCACAAACAAATTTATGGTGACAAGCAAGCACTACAAAAATATTTATACATACATGCAGATTTGCTGCAACAGCTGTTTTAGGTGACCTGTTTTATTTTGTGCAGCAGTAGTGATTACCTCTGTTCTTACACTATATTTGTACCACTGTTCTTTTTTTCCTTAACACCACTCCACAGCTGTGATGACACAGCATTCACTAGCACACCTGAAGTATGAATGGATATATCCAAAGCTGTAGTCATGCCTTTCAATTATAGAGTAGATTCCTACATCTGAGAGATCAGATCTGACCCCAGATATTACAATCCTTACATCAGAAACTTAAGTAACCTTAAATCAGCACAGGCCCTGTGCTGATTCTTCCATAACCACCCTCTGAATCCTTCTCAGAATCTGCAAGGAAACAGTGGTGCACCTGTAAGATTTAGTATATGAAAGACAAAACTCTGAATTATATTGTTTTTCACTGCTTTCTGTAAATTGTTAGGAAACTTTGCTTGCTCTTTATAAGTTCCCTCAAAAAAAACTCATATCATAAACTGAGCTTTACAATGGCTTAATCTTAGTGGACTTCAAATTAATACACATGTAACTATTTGTATCATAATAAAACATTTTTTATCTGCATTGCACTTTGTCAGCATCCCTTGTGGTCCTGTTAATCTAATTCAAACACACAGTTATCCTGCATTAGGACTTTATTCCAGCTATACTGAAGATGTTTCATTTCAGTTGCCGTTTATTTTTGTCAACATAACTGCCTAAGAGCACTAACACTGGAAAAAGGATTCAGGTTAGCTCAGTGTGCTACAAATTTGGAGAGTTCGTGCTTAAAATGCAGACAGACATGAATAGAAGAAAACAGTGACACAATACTGGCAGCATCAGGCAAAACAGCAGCCTAAGCACCACTGTTACTCCAGTCATTTTTAAGATTTTTGTGGTTGGTTTGGGGGTTTTTTGTTTTTTTGGTTTTTTTTTTTTTTGGTAACAAGGTTACTTAAACAATACCACTAGAAGAGATAACACATTACAGTAGTTATAGTTTTAGGCATTTCCTGCCACGTGCAAGACAGGTAAGCTTGAAATACAAGATTTTAGTATCCAGAACCCTGTATCAATTCACAGGATCATGCAGGCTGGAAGGGTGTCATGAGAACTCCAGCCCAATGCACTGCTAAAACCAGGGGCAGCTCTGAATTCAGACCTGGTTGCTAAGGCTTATGTGGTTGGGTTATCAAATATCTCCAAAGACAGAGATAACACAATGTCTCTGGACACTATGTTCCAATGTTTGACAGTCCTAGTAGTGATCTTCTTCCCACATCCCTGTATCTGATAGAAAATCTACAAATTGATGATACCTGACAATATCCACCCGAGGCTGTTAGGAGAGATGCCTAATGTCATTGTGAGGACACTCTCTACAGTCTGTGAGAAGTCGTGGAGATTTACGAGAAGGGTTTAAAGGAGAATCCAGAAGATTATAGGCCAATCTATCTTAGAATCATAGAATCATAGAATCACTAAGGTTGGAAAAGACCTCAAGGATCATCAAGTCCAACCGTCAACCCACAGCAGCTAACCCACTAAACCATGTCCCGAAGCACCACATCTACACGTTTCTTGAACACCTCCAGGGATGGTGACTCCACCACTTCCCTGG
>NW_010130831.1:0-480 GCF_000699245.1 Pterocles gutturalis | reverse complement strand
CACTGCTGGCTCATGTTCACCCAGCTGTCAAACAGCATCCCTAGGTCCCTCTCTGCTGGGCAGCTTTCCAGACACTGTCCCCAGAGCCTGTAGCATTGCAGAAGGTTGTTGTGACCAAAGTGCAGGACCGAGCACTTGGCTTTCTTGAACCTCATAATATTGGCCTCTGCCCATCGATCCAGCCTGTCCAGATCCCTCTGCAAACCCTCCCTATGATCAAGGAAATCAACACACCCGCTCAATTGGTGTCATCAGCAAACTTACTGAGGAAGCACTCAATCCCCTAATCCAGGTCATTGATAAAGATGTTAAACAGGACAGGCCCCAAAACCAACCTGTGGGGAACACCACTTACTTTGTTTGCTGGGAAACAAAGGAAACAAATGGAACAAATCCTCCTGGGGTCTATCACAAGTCAAAAACAAGTCTTTGGTAAGTCGTGGGAAACGGCGGAGGTGCCCGAGGACTGGAGGAAAGCGA
>NW_010130830.1:0-13350 GCF_000699245.1 Pterocles gutturalis | reverse complement strand
AATGATTCTATTATTCTATGATTCTATGAAACAAAAGAGAAGGAGAGAAAGTGAAAAACCTCAGTTTGTAACTACACTGTAATGAGAAAAGCATAGTGCTGCTTTACTATATTGTTTACAATCTCTGGAGGTACTTCTTAGCAATAGTTCTGGATTTCCAGTGGGAAATCATGGGACATAGCAAACTGATTTTCATCTAAACACGTATGCTAGCTGGGACTTTAACCTGCAGAAGCCAGTGGAAACATGTTTCTGACTCCTTGAACAACAAGGAACAGCTTTTGTAGTTCCACTGTTTATGTTCAGGGATTATTGTCCTCATCAAGGGACTAAGTTCCTTTCCCGCCCCTCCCCAAAGTTAGCTAAATTTCATTTGTGTATGATTTACAGAGTAAAAGAGATTTTTAACAAAAAAATCCATTTAATTTTTATTTTATGACTTGTTGCAATTATCTTGATAAATATCATGAATTGCTTTTTACCAAGTCTGTGAACTAAGCATTTCCTGCCTAGGGAAAAAAAACACACTGTTTACTTCCAGGCAAATTGAAACAAATAAATAGGGCTGAGTGTTCTCTACCCCAAATATCAACATAGCTTTCATTTTTGAACGCAGGAAGGCAATAAACTAATATATTTTTTTCTAATCTATGGATAGTAAAACAGGAAATTATTTGAAAATTTGCATTACAAGAATAGTTAACTGAGACCAATGGATCAATACATATTGAAAACTGAACAGATCTCCTGAAGTATATGTTAATTATCAAAAACACACTTAATGTAAAAAAGAAGATCAATACTGATTTTATAAATAATCTTGCATAGAAATACATATAAATTCTTGAGGGATAGTATAAATACATCAAAGTATTACAGATACAAGTGAAATGCTCAGAGGGCAGCCTTGAAACTGATCACAGAGACCATTTACTGAAGACTGTGCAACCAGTTTTATCTTTACTAAAAGCTCCAGAATAACTATCAGTAAAAAACGAAGATTTGCTTAAAGAAGAGCGAACTATATCCACTGCATTTATACCTTCAGTAACTCCTTCACAATAGGGTGTTATCTCTACAGTGAAGCAGGTAAGGAAGTCTGGAGGATAAGAGTAAACTTTCCCATGCAGCACAGTCCAGTCAATCATGCTACTGAAGATCCATTCATTTTATATACAGAAATTGAGATGTCCCTCCACCTTTCTTTTCCTAAATTTGAAATAAAAATACTTATTTCACTTTGAACTCACATTAACTACAGAAAACTAAGCAAAGTTTTCTCTCAGTTTGAAGTTAATTTTACTAAGGAACTGCTGACACTTGCAGTGCCATTCTGTTCTACTTACACTTAGGTGTCTTGAAACGTTGTATGTTTGCACAAATCAAGGTTTACAAATCAAAGTTTAAACAAGGGTTTCAGTTTAAACCAACTGAACCGGGGTGAAGGATTTTCAGTATCTAATTCTGGAAATTGCATTTTGCTGCATAAAACATCTCAAGCACTAACTAGGATTACTGTTATGACATTTAGATGCTGCGTTTTACTTGTTAGAAATAGTCATCCATCTAATTTATTTTTATATTGCCTAGTTCTTATAAACAATTCAAGTCTAAATTCTATATAAGATTCCTTGCACTTTAAATTGGTTAACATATCAATTTTATTTGCTTACTTTATTAAAATGAAACCTGATTTTTTTCCTTTTCCATTCATGAAAGTCCTTTCATGACAGTGGCTTTGATAGTCTGTCAAAAATGGGGATAGAATCTCTTTCAAAATCCTTCTTGTACAGAATTCAAGAATACCTCTTTCTCTGATGCATTCAGCCACACAAAACCTTTATTGAAACCCAGAACATACTCAACCCACCAGATAACATTTTTTATTCTTCAGTATATGTCCTTCCTTCCACATATTATTATTTAGCAAAGAAATCACTTATTTCTTTCACTAGTAATGTTGGGACCTTGTGATCATAAAGGTTTTATTTCTCTATCTATGTGTTAACGCTTTATCACAGAATTATGTTAGACTACTCTGAGTGATAATAAATTTGTTTTTTCTTAAATGCATGCAGACTACAAATTTCACTTGCCACTTACAAATAGACAAATTACAAAATGTAACATCTGAACTGGGATGATATTTAAATTTGATATTGTTCGATTTCAATATGTTTGAGGCAACAGGATTAATGTTAAATTTTACTTTTAGTGTGTCAATAATATAAATCCAAGATTTCCTAGCAATATTTTAGGAAAGCCACAGCCCTCTTTCATTTTAAGTTAGTAATTTATTGAAAAGGTTATGGAGTAAAAGAGAAACACTGAAAAAGCTGTTATTTTTCCTTTGTTCTGCTACAATACATGGTGACCAACTTTCAGCTATTAAATCATGGAGACTACACACTAATTTTTTAACAGAAAGGAGGCACTCTATGCTTTTAATGTTTCTTAATAATTAAAAAAAAAAAAAAAACCAAAAAAACCCAAAAAAACAAACAGGAAAAGAATGCCAAAAAGAGTGCAGTTACTTATTCACAAGATCTGTTGACTGTAACTCTTGTGTCTCATATAGACACACTTCTCCCTTTCTGGATAGAAACAAACCTGAGAGAAATCACCCTAAAAATATTTCCCTTTCTCAGATATTTGCATTAGGATGATACAAATTTTTCCTCTGCATGTACGTTCTTTTCTCTCTTGCCTCTAAAAGGAGTAGCAGTGAGCAGATCACACGTATCTCTTTTAGTTTCGAAAAGCAGGAAAACACAACCCCACCAGGTACAATGATCAAAAAGGAAATAAAGCCATGAACTAACAGGAAAAGCTGTGCAAAAACAACAAAAAATATGCTAATAACTAAGTGTATCTGATCTGGGTCTCATAAAAGACAGAAGGGATAAAACCAAAACACATATATACTTAAGGGTGTCAAAGGAAGAAAAAAAAACAAAAAAAGACAATGAATTTGGGAGTGATGTCTAAAACTACATCTTCCTTCTGCCAAATTACTCGTATAATGTTAATTTCTATCAGTTTCTTAAGGAGTTCCTCAGTATGTTCCCTGTCTTGAAAGTTGCTACCCTGATGACAGCCGTGTTCTTGGTCTGAGGACAAGGTTGTTTTCCTGGGAAGGAAGAGGTGTGCATGAACACCTGGTATCAGCCAGCATGAGTGGAGCAGCCCCATTCAGCTATTTAATTTTGGAATAGAAACTGGAACAGTTCCTGCCTATTTTAAAGCAAGTAAACAGGGATGTCTTTCAGCAAGAGTCTGATTCATGCTACTGTAAATTAAAGTTAGTAAAAAGTGCCAATTCATTCATGTTTCTGAATCTTGTCTTATGAAGATAAAGAATGTCTTATTTCCCACTTCTCTGAGAATTTCCATATCTAGAATATTGCATCTGGTTTTGGGCCACTCAGTACAAGAGAGACAGTGACCAACCATACGAGGTACAAGAGAGGCCACCAAAATGGAGAGGATGGAGCACTTGCTCCATGAGGAGATTCTGGGAGAGCTGGGCTTGTTCAGCCTGGAGCAGAAACAGATTTTGGGGGACCTAACAGCAGCCCCAACTGCCTATGGGGAGGTCATTGAGGAGCCAGAGCCAGAATCTTCACAGCAGTGCAAGTTGGGAAGATGAGAGAAAACAGGTATAAACTGAAATGAGAGAGGTTCAGCCTGAATATAAGGAGAAGCTTTTTCACAAACTGAAAGAGGTTGTACGGTCTCTGTCCAGTCTCTGTCCTTGGACATTTTCAAAACCTAACTGGATGAAGACTTAATCAGCCCAGTCTGACCTCAGAGATGACCCACCGTGAGCAAGAGATTGGACTGGAGACTGCCCAAGGTCCTTTTTCTATCTGAACATTATAATTTTATGAACTTTGTTTTTTATATGGATGTACTTAATTTTACCAAATTTGGTAGCTATCTAGTTTACTTTGTGTGATAGAAAATCCAGGCAAACATCAGTTACAAGAAGTGATTTTATAGTGGCACAATCAATAAATCTGAAGTCTATACTTTCAGAAAGCCCCCATGCAATCTCATAAAAAGACATGAAAACCAAGGTAAGAGCCAATTATGTGTGACTGCCAAATTAATTAACATTAACTAACAAGACTGTTGACTTCTAAAATTGCTTGTGTCAGGTGGCAATGACAAACTTGATGACAGTATTTGCTAAATGTCGTTAGATATTTTGCAGCTCTGTTCTATCAGTATCAAATGTTAGATTAAGACAATAACAATATTCATAAAAATTTGAAATAATTAATTACAAAACTTCTTCAGAAACCCCACTCCATATGTGATTAAAAGGATGAAAACAGCTTTAATTCTGAGGACTTTAAACAGGAAAAATACTCCTGCTTTAACAAAGAAATACCAATAATTAGTATAATGACAAAAGATAATACTGAGCTTTGGTTCTTCTCATCCTGTCAAAACAGAAGTAATTATTTTTTTCCCTGAAACTGCTGATAAAGGAGTTCTGCTGCATATTAGGGATGTTTAATGTTTATTTTCAGAGTGTCTCTGTTATAGTATGTAATGTTTTAATTTTTGTATGAGGTTATGGATTTGCAACTATTTTCTTAAAAGCATTGCAAAACCCATAAATATATTCCATTTGCCAAAACCTCTTCTCTAGTTTACAATCCATAAAAGTAATTTTTAAAGAAGTGTTTTATTTTGCTATTTGTAGGCTAGAACCTTTCCAAAAAAATCCTAATGTGATGCAGACAAAATTAATTTTAAGACATGTGGAATGTGGATTCAGGTTTGAAAACCTCAGACAAAATTAAAATGTGTTGACAGCCTCTTTATCTCTCCTTCTAGTCATGTAAAAAGCAGCATGGTATAAACACCTTTATGGCATTTAAACATATGTCTTTTGAGTCGATGGAGATAAAATTAAAAAAAATTGCAAACATGTTTTACAAGTACTTCTGAAAACCTGAAATGTATATGAATGCAATACTAAAATAGACACATTCATACTTATATGAAGTTAATCTGAAATGCTGCGCCTGTATAAACTGTATAACGAAAAACCTAAAAAAGACTTAAGCTCTCTCAATGGCATTTATTATCAATTTCAGTTCATCAGCTTTCTGTACTGAAAAAAAAAAAAATCATGAAAAATATGGGCATCTTCCAAAACTAGCTCTAGCTCAGGAATTTCTACAGCTGGCTATCACCCAAATATCTGAATTCCATATAAAATGGTCACAGTTATATAATATCTGAAAATACATGGTCAATGAGCTGTCTTCAAGATTTGAATGCTTGTCTCTTTGAATATTTGCATTCACTACTCACAAAGTACGTATGGCTAAAAATATAAGACTTTCTCCTGCTCATTTCTTAGGAAAGGATGGGTGGATGTGTAGTATCTTCCCTAACATCCATCTGCCTGCATCTATTCCCAACATGAATGAGTGGCTGCCTTGGGGCCAATCTCAGCCAGGCTGCTGGGAGCCAGTGGTACACTGGGCACGGCCAGACATGTCATGGCCAGGTTTGAGACTGAGGTTTCAAATTCACTATGTAGAAAGTAGACATATTTGGTCTTTATGAAAATTTTAGAACCGTTTTTAACAAACACGGGAGCCTGCTTGGATCTCAGTTGCTTGACAGGCTTGACCCATTGCTGCTTTCCTGAAGAGCATGGTACCTCCACAAAGTCAGACAAGAAATGGGGGTGAGGCTTAGTGTAACTACCTTAGGATAAAACCTTTTCTTATTTAGATCACATTGAGATGCATAAAAACTGTCTTCTTGTAGGGATAGAGATTTATAGCAGATCTGAAACCTGAATACACGCACTTACTTAAAATAGTATTTCTGTTTTCCCCATTCTGCTGTAACAGAAGGCAGTGAACCACTATTAATATATTACACAATAGATTCTCATTAGTTTGTAGTGAACTGTAAACATGTGTATCACATCTTAATCTATCAAGGTATGTAATCAATACTAATGACAATGATACTGATATTTGAATACTTTAGGAGTATAGTCTAATAGGATTTCAGACATTAATCTGAAGACTTTAAAAAAAACCTATATTAACAAGTCTTAATTTTATAGCATTTAGAACTTTGCAAACCTACGCAGCAGCAAAATATAAGAGTTTATAACAAAATTAAAAATAAGCAATTTATGACAATAAAAATTTGAAATCTTAAAGTAAAAGGGTTCAAGGTCTAAACCCCCTGCTATTCTAGTTACTTCTATTACAAATGCATAGATAGGAAGGAGGTGAATCACTGTAGCCATTTCAGCCCTTGAAAACATGAATCTTCTCAGAACACAAGCATGCCCACTGGCAACAAGACACCAGGCGTACAAGTCCAAAACCTTTTAAACCTTCTTTTTAAAATTAGTGTGATGCAATTAACCTTACTACCTGTGATAACTCTCATGATTCCCCAGCCTATGTTGCTCTCCCCACCTTGAGAAGGAAGTTGTTATTCATGTGAGATGATTCAGCTGCTGGCAAGCAGCCACACAACAGGCAAAACTCTTTACACAATATTGAAATTTGAAACTTTCATGTGTGGTTTCATATGCACAGGTGGCAAGACTTACTCCTTTGTACTTTTCTAAGCTCATGCACCCCAAAAGCAATTGCAATTCCCAGGAAAAAACTATATTCATCACCTTCAGAGCCACAGCTCTTTCTCTTTTAGCAAGGATAGAGGTAGTGTGGATAGATTTAGCTGGCTATATGCTGAAAAAAACAACCTTGGTAGATTGGGGGAATTATCTCTGTGGAATGTAAACTGGCAGAAGGCCACAGTCTACAAGGAAAATTCAAAACCAGCTGCAGCAGAGCAGTAGCCCAGATCTAAAGTATTAATTTTCAAAATAATCGATTCATTACTTAACACATTAAGTACTCAATAATGTAATATAGTATTTTATTTGCCCTGAATATATTATAACAACCATTAGATGTGAATTCAGTAAACACTTTTTTTCAGCAGTAGTTTTGAGTGAGTAGAATTTCTGGCAGCTACCCAAACAGGTCGCCACGAATAGGATAATATGGCAATCTGTTATCATTAGCTCTGTTGGAAAGGTTCTGAAGACACTAGAGAGAATTAAATGACCTGGAAAACTCAGTCTATGGAAAAGTCTATTGTACTCATCTCCGTTATTTCCACCTCTATGCATCACTGGAACAGTGGAACAACATGATTTGCAGTGGTGACAAAGATAAAGGTCATTTTTCTGTTTTTCTTTTATCCACCATGAGCCATTTAAAGATTGTTAAATTCTACATATACAGAAAATGACTAATTCATGTCAGGTCCTTCCACTCTCTCAGTATGTTAATCTATTGAAATCTTCACATTTGGAAGACAATGCACAGTCTCATTTTTGAAAATCACTGCTACTTTTGTTCCTGTCCATCACTGTTATAACTGTCAGAATTTCAGATCATCTAAAATAACAATATACAAAACCCACAATATACAATATACATAGCCCACTTTAGCAACTGTTTTTCCTAACTGGTTCAATTTTTTCCAGGAAAATTTAAAAGAAATAGCACCTCTAAAAAAGATCTATTTAATGTAATTGCTATACCAAGGTCCACATGGTAAAGATAGATAGTACAAAAAGACTGACATAACCGATTAAAAATATACAGAGACATTTCTTCTGTTTATGTAAGCTTTTCCACTGTTGTTCTAGATTTATTTGAGTGATTAACTTAAAATGAAGAATCAGAATTTGACGTGTACCAGGTCTTCTGACTTAACAGTTGTGTATGTAAGCCATATTCCTGGGAAATCCAACAAAACATAAGGATGTCGAGCTGTTGGAGTGGGTCCAGAGGAGGCCTACGAAGATGATCAGAGGGCTGGAGCACCTCCCCTCTGAGGACAGGCTGAGAGAGTTGGGGTTGTTCAGCCTGGAGAAGAGAAGGCTCTGGGGCGACCTTATAGCAGCCTTCCAGTACCTGAAGGGGGCCTACAGGAGAGATGGGGAGGGGCTATTTACAAGGGCATACAGTGACAGGACAAAGGGTAATGGATATAAACTGGAAGAGGGCACATTTCGACTAGATATTAGGAAGAAATTTTTTCCTGTGAGGGTGGTGAGGTGCTGGAACAGGTTGCCCAGAGAAGCTGTGGATGCCCCATCCCTGGAGGTGTTCAAGGCCAGGCTGGATGAGGCTTTGAGCAACCTGGGCTAGTGGAGGGTGTCCCTGCCCATGGCAGGGGCGTTGGAACTAGTTGATCTCTAAGGTCTTTTCCAGCCCTAGCCATTCTATGATTCTATGATTCTGTAAGTCCACAGAAATGAAATAACAGGAACTGGTGACAGAACCTTCGGGAAAAACATTGGAGAAGTTGTGCATTTTGAGAAAGGGGAGATGAAAGTATTCCTGAGCTGAGAAAAAAATTAAAGGACTAGAGTCAGGGGAACTGAGTGTTTCCCCTAAATGTGTTTTATTTCACACTGTGTACTTCTTGAGAGGTTAAGGGCATGGAGTACTAAAGATTTTGTTTTGAGAGCATATTCTTCACCAGTAAATAAGTAGCTCCTGCTTTGGCACAAAATCATGCCAAAATATCTTCTTTATAGAAGTGGAACAAAACACAGCATGATTTGTGTTTCATTTGCAATTTACATTATTTTTTTACACAGGAATTTCTGTAAGTGAATAACGCTTATTAGGAATGAACCACATGGATTTAAGAAACAGACACAAGACTTCTTCTCTGCTGCAACAGATGATGAAGTCAACACCATACACAAAGGCTGGCAGATCAGAATTTTGTTCTGTCACTTGGCATTATAGATTTATGTAGAAAGAATATCTACATAAATGATCCTGGCATATTTGTCAAAATTGGACTATCAAAAGCCTCCAGTCTAAAGACTAACAAAATTCTAACATACAATATCACAGTTATTTAACCCATAAATAGTTATCATTTTGAGAAACAGAAATCTGTAGTAAGTTAAATTCTCAAACAAAATTATGGTTCAAATTTATCTTTGCTGTTCTTTGGCAAGAAAGAGAAAATAAAGTGATTTTTCATTTGTAGCCTGGGAAAAAACTCTTCCCTCTTTTTTCCCCCTGCCACCTGTTCCTCCTCAAGGACATTAAAGACACTTCTTAGATGCCAGAATGCCTGCTTTGCATGCACTCAGAGCCAAAATCCTTTTTTTTTAGTATTAAAAATACCCTTCAATAAGTCTGCTACTCTAGTAAGGCTTTTACAGAGAAAGCAAGTTAAAATTCACCTGGCAATCTTTCCTATGCTTTTAGTGGTTGCAATACATTGTCAAAAGAAGGAAAATTAGTTAAACTGTGTTGTATTTAAAATGACAGTGTGAACCTACTCATATCAAGTTCATCAGTTCTAATTCAGTTACGTCTGTTTCGAGGTCACTGTCTGTCTCATTCATTACAATGGCTTTCTAGTTTTCTGATATGATTCTCAATTAGTTGGGTAGGCAGGTAAAACATCTGACATCCATCAATGAATTATGTGTTTCCAAATATGTTTGCACAGCCACATATCACATTTTAGCAAGCTCTTTATGCTGACCTATTAATAACCATGGTTTGAGGTTGAGAATAAAGACTCAACTCAAAAATTAATTAGAGGTGTTCTGAACTACGCGATCATAAGTCATTCAGCTATTAAATGATGAAGCACAACAGTTAGCAGATAGCCACATATGTTTACTCCATCTTATTTCCATCTGTGGCTGTATTCATGACAAATTTAAAGTGAATATCCATCGTTTATATGGATAATGAATATCAGATTCAAATGACTCATACCTACAGCTGCTATATCACACTGGTTTGTATCACAGTAGGCTCTTAATGAGCACGCCACTTTTCACATTCACCTGCTTCATTAATACAGATTTTTATTTATTCAACTATTCTAATAAAACTTGCCGTGAGTTACACAAACCACCTAATACTAGTTGGGAACAAACTCTGCTTAACAGCATGCATTCTTCTTGACCTTTAGGTCTGCCTTCATGAGAATTTGTCTGTGCTTTCAGATTCCTATAACAAACTCACCATATTCTAGAACTAGACCAACTCACGTTGAAATACCTATGAGGTTAGAAGTGCAATATAGACTTTGTGTCTAAATCATGTCTACAGAGCTTTCCAGAATTAATCAGATGCTATTACACATGAGAAGAAAATATTTTTAAAAAGTTATACAGTGCACCCAGGTTAAGAGTATACTGCAGTGATTATTTTAAAACATTTACAAGGAGTGATAAATGCTTTCAAGACAGAACCTTCTACAAACCCCTGGTGAGAAACAGAACAATATTAGCCAGAATACTGGATTTTTTTTTTAATCTGTGTTCCATTTGTACACTTATTCAGGTTATATTGGTGTCAAGAGCTTCTGTGTTTTATTTTAATTTTATAAACTAATAAATTCAAACAACAAAGCTCATAAACATATTCCATAAGCACTTTAGTTTAGTTCAAATATTCACTACCTCAACTCTCTTATTTGCTCTTCGGAAGTTGTCCGTCAAAATAGAGATGATATCCACAGAATAGTTCTTGTATGAGTGAAAACTGATGATGCTCAGGGACTGAACTGACTCAAAATCTATGAGGGCTCCTTTTCGGTAATCTGTGGAACAACAACAACAAAAAGTCATATGTATGTGTAGAGCTGTATTTGAAGTCTTAGATCACTCAAACCTTCTTGTATGTGGATATCTGTTAATTTGACTCTCATTCTCTCTGTGTTGCATGACATGGCAACATTGGTTGGCTGTATGAATTAAATCTGAGATACCTTTCTTATTTCAGAATGGATACAGGATTCAAAAGTGCCTTGTTTCATGCTGTTAGGGGAAAAAAATGCTACTTCTTACAACAAAAAAAAAGAAACAGAAATGAAGAGTTCTTTTTTATCTGCTACCCTATAAAGAAAGGACAGTACTGAGAAGAATGGAAAAGTTACAAGTTTGTGTTATTAGCCTTTTGTGTTTATGTATATTCATCTATAATGGAAGTAATAGAAAATAATTTCTGTTGTTTGAATTTAAATCACCTCGTGAGCATTTTTCTAAAGATGCATTCTCATATTATTTTTTTTTAAAGGTGACCTTTTCCACATAACATGCAAATACAACTTTGTTGATTACTTCATTTTCAAACTACTCATTTGAAATTATATATATGTCATCATTTAGCTTATCATCGTAAAAAATACAGCATAAGACTTCCTTAAAATAATTATTGTTTGAATCAGTCTCTTCTACCTAGACAGCTAATCATTAAGCTGAATTGGCAACAGCAGAGAAATCACAATACTTTTAGTAAATTCAGACAACTGTTAGCATCCCTAACTAGAAAAGCAAAAACCCCCAACCAACCAAAAAAAAAAAAAATGCCACTGTTGTGATGTTGTGTGAGCTTTTGGATTAATTAATTTTCAAATGTATTCTGAAAACCAGGCTTTCTCCTGCAGAAGTCTTTATTAACTAAACAGTATAAATACAGTTACAGCGTCTTAAAGCTTTTCTTTTTTTCAGTCTTTCCTGCACCCAGCCTGAGTTATGTTTTCATATGCTTCTTCCCTTAACTTCTGCAACACTTTATCCTGATTAAAGGAGTCACTGGAATGTCTTCCTGTTAGAAATTATTCTCCACTTAAGATATTTTCTTGGGAATCAGTCAGCAGCTGGGAACTACATCTATTAAATAACTTTGGACCTGGTCAAAATAAAAAACCAAATAAATAAAAAACAATTGACTGTCTTAGTCAGACTTGTCTATGTCATTGCCAGGAAACAGATGTCTAAAGTTCTTCTACCAAAGGCACTGCAGTAGAACTAACCACCAATTTCATGACTAATGCTCTTGAGAATTGTGAACAAGCTTTCCTTACTGTATTGGCCTCTAAGTTTGAATTGAAAAGTTTAACTAGTCCTTGCCTTGGGAAAGGCACTGAATTCAAGGACTGGTGAGAAGTTTTGACCTACACTGCATATTTAAAAATAAACAAAATATCAGTACAGGGGAGAAATTCTGACGCTGTTCTCACTAACTTTTTGTAGACCAGCCTAGTGAATAAGAATTTACCTAAGAGATATTACAGCTCAATCCCATACTGCTTGAATGATTCAAAGCTGCATCTGCAGTCCAGCAACCATTTAGATTTGTGAAGTAGAGGAAGGGAAACTGCTCACCCTTCTGTTAGAGTTGGTGCAGTTTGTAGAAAACAGCTAAATTTTATAAAGATTATAAAGAGAAAGATTATAGAAAACCAGTGATGAGGCCACCATATGGGAAGAGAGTAAAGTAAATGTCACTTCCCATTTCCTTACAGTATTTGCATATTTTTAATCACTAATGATAATTATCTATGTGAGTAAGTACCCATGTTAATAAGCCTACAAATACACTCTTCTCCTGGTCTAGCTGTTACTCAAATCACCGAATGGTAATAAGTCACGATCTAAAAAACCTTCAAAATTGCACTTCATGGCACACCTTTGGTACCTTTAGTAAGGAATGTCATTCCTCCCTCCTGTCTTTTAAGCAACTGTTTGTTAGCAACCATTTGGAGACACATTCTGAAACAGGTGAACCTTACTCATCTTTGAGAGGAATGGCTTCAGCTCCCACCTCTGACAGAAGCACTTCCACACAAGTATTTATTCCCTTTGACTAAAATATTATATTCTCCAGTCAGCACCTGGATATTGCAGACCTCAGCCATGAAGCATTTCATTTACCTAAAAGGTACAAAAGGTGCTAAATACTTGTCTGAATGGAATGGATTCTGCAGCCCAGTGAATAGGATATTGCCACTATCTATTGCTACTAAAAGGCCACAGTCTCTGTACTAACTTTGCAAGGCCTCAAGTTTGGGTCTTGTCAGGTTTACTTTGTCATAGCTGGTAGAGCTGTAATGGCCATTTTCAAAATGACCAGGTGACTAGGTCCATTTCGTTTTGCTTATCCTCGTACGGTACAATTTTCATATAGGTAGTAGTAACAAGTATTTATTCTGTGAATAATCTAATAGTTATGAATCTAACATAATGACATAGCACACAGGAATATAGCTGACAAAAGAGACCTTGAAAGTGGGGGTGCAGGACGCAGTGTAGAAAGGGGCAGGCACACAATGATAAAAGAAAGGACACAGGCTGATGATGGAGACCCAATGGCTATAAAAAACCCACTAAGGAGGTGCAGACCTGGCAAAATCAGTTTTACAGGCAACAAAGAGAAAAAAGAGCATCTATCTAACATGTAAACTGTGCCATAAATAGCAAATCCACAGAATCACAGAATCACAGAATCA
>NW_010130829.1:3675-3980 GCF_000699245.1 Pterocles gutturalis | reverse complement strand
GGGGAACAAGCAGCCGCTCCCCAAACTCATCGACTTCTCTGCCCAGGTGAGGAGGGAACAGCCCTTCCCCAGCCCTCCCTGTGCTCCGGAGAAGGGTGAGGGGGGGATCGAGGAGCCCGGGAGCTCCCCTGGGGCTTGGGTTGTGCCTTGTTTGAACAGGGGAACACTGGGGTGGGGGGATGCAGGAAAGGAGCTGGAGAGGGGTCCCCGTGGGGTCCCTGCCAGCTGCCTGTGCAGCAGCCGGTGTGTGCGAAAGGAGAAGTGGCGGGGTCCTCCCCCACCAGGCCCTTTTTTCCGCACCCCAC
>NW_010130829.1:0-3585 GCF_000699245.1 Pterocles gutturalis | reverse complement strand
GTGAGGGTCGGAGCTTGTTTTCTCTGCTCATGTTCGCACGGTGCTTCCTCCAGGACGTGCCGCTGCTGGCTGGCACTGCCGGCACATCCTGGAGAAAGGACCCACCGACAGCTTCACAGGGTGGCAGGGAATGTGCAGCAGGGTTTTGTTGCGTTCACAGTGCCCGGGAGATGGAGCCGGGCACAGTTTCTGGGAGGGAGCGTAGCGTGTTGTTTCACCCCCCATGGGTGGGCTGTGGTTCACTGAAGTCACCCGCCGGCCAAAGGGACACACGGGCTGGGGGGAGGCAGCTGCAGGGGCAGGAGAACTCAGGGAAAACTATTTTGGAGCTGATTTTGAGTACAGCTGAGCATGCTGTTACACCTCTAGCTTCATGTGTGCAACCACCGCCTTGTCCCTGCTGCGTCTGCAGTGTCCCCAGATGCCGGCCGAACCCAGGGACCCTTTGAGTTGAGCTTGGTGCCTCTAGGAGACAATCCGCAGAGGTACCTGTGCAGCAGGAAAGGCAGGATGGGACCCCGGGGGTCGGACCGGGTCCCTGGCAGCTCAGTGGCTGAGCCAGGCTCTGCTGACAGCTGTGTCCCGCACACACCATCTGCTCCCAGCACGCTGGCTCCTGCAAACCGCAGCTCCGCAGCTCCGAGGGGCTGCAGCGCTGAGAGGCAAAGGCTGGAGCGCTTTCATGTGCAGGCAGCAGGCAGGCAGGCAGCCTGGTGCCCGCGTTTGCGCTGGGGCTGAGTCACTGCGAGCAGAACTCTGTCTGTGGTCATGGAAATAAGCCTTCCGCTCTTGCAGGGCTTGTCTGCTTCTGTATTTTGTGTAGCGAGCTCTGCAAGCGACCGCACCGGCTTGTGGGAGTGTGACGGGGACGGGGGGTGTCCCCTCCAGCTGCTCCGGCCCCTTCCCCTCCTGGCAGCATCCAGGTGTGGGATAACTGGGCACAAATCTGGGGGCTGGCTGGGCACACAGCAGGTCATCGCTGCACTGATCGGGGCTAAGGGCCACACACAGCCACAGCCATGGGTGCAGAGGCTGCAGAAGATGGGGAGGGGGGGATTTTCAGGGGCTGTCACAGCCATCCTGCCCCCAGGCACCTCCCCACCCTCCTTTGTGGACCCGCTACGGTCTTTTTCTGTCCTCCCCAAGGAAGCTCTGCAATGGTGGGGACCCTCACTGCAGCCATTAAAAGGCCATTTGGTGTCCCCTTAGCAGGGAGAGAGGATAATTTACTCCCTGCCTCCCTCGAGCAGCTGTTGAGGTATTTGGAGACTGGCCTTGCACCTCCTCTGAATGGAGGATGATTTATGCCGCTTCACGTCTGCACGGCTACAGGTGACGCAGTTGTCCCTTGCCCGGGGGCACCCCCAGACCCCTGCCCATCGGCACAGCAGCCCCTTGGGTGCCAGTGCTCGCTGCTTTTCTCACACATGAGCTTAAAAGGGTGATGTTGGGCTGATCACCCAAAGCCTGACCTCTTCTGCGAGGGATTCCCTGCACAGAGAGTGGTTCCCATGCAGGAGACCTGGTCCCATGTCCTGCTGTGACCCAGCCTCCCGTCACCCCTTGCCGTTAACCTCTTTCCATTCCGATAACAGCTGCGTTGGGGAGGCTGGGTTATTTCAAACAGCCTCTTTGCATTTTTTTTCTCTTTCCCCTTTTTACAGATTGCAGAAGGAATGGCTTTCATCGAGAAGAGGAACTACATCCACAGAGACCTGAGAGCTGCCAATATTCTGGTGTCGGCAATGCTGGTGTGCAAGATTGCAGACTTCGGACTGGCCAGAGTCATTGAGGATGACGAGTACACGGCCCGGGAAGGTGCGGGAGCTGCTGGGGGCGGGGAGCCACCTTCTGAGATAGCGAAGGGTCATGGGGTGCCCTTAGAGCCACTTATCAACGTGCCACCACGGTGGCAAGGACCCCAGGAGGGACGTGCTGTGTAAATGGGCAGATGAGGGCAGCTCCTCTCATTTGCATCGCTTCACATCTTCCTCTTCTATTTGTTTGGTTCTTGTTCCCCATATTTCACCAGCAGTTTCTCAGCATTGGGGTGGGAGCTCATGTTACCCGTTGGATCTCTTTGTCCAGGTGCCAAGTTTCCCATTAAATGGACCGCACCGGAAGCCATCAACTACGGATCCTTCACGATAAAATCAGACGTCTGGTCCTTCGGGATCCTCCTGACTGAGATCATTACCTACGGGCGCATCCCATACCCCGGTACGGAGGTGAAATGTCTCCTCTGAGCTGGTGCTAAAAGCCCTGCTCCACCTTCTGCGCTCCAGCCGTGGCATCTGTTTATACTGATAGTTTCTCTGGTACCTTTTTTCAATGGGAAATTATTCTGTACAAGTAAATGTCACAAACCAGCCAGGAAGGATGCGGGGTGGCACAAAGGGTTGTTGGGGAAGGACCAGTCCTGCCATCATGCTAACTTATTTTTATCACTGACACTGGAAAGAACGGTTCATTAAGGACTCAGCAGGTGGAGAAGTGTAGCCTTTATTTCATAGAAATTTATAAAAAATTATTATAATCCCCATCTGATGTGCTCCACTGGGTCACAACCCTGAAAGCTACAACTAACTCAGCACCTCCGTTGTTCACATGTTTCCCTGTCCAGGAGTAGGAATTCCCCCTTCCCAGCCCCTCTAAACCTGTCCTTTTTCTTCTTGCCCAAAGGGCGGGTGGTTTGGGGTTTTTTTTGCCTTTTAAAGAAATCACTCATCAACCATGAAATGTTCACCTGTCTGGTTTCTCCAGGGATGTCGAGCGTGGAGGTGATCAGAGCCCTGGAGCGCGGGTACCGGATGCCCCGCACAGAGAACTGCCCCGAGGAGCTGTATGACATTATGATGAGATGTTGGAAAATCAAACCGGAGGATCGTCCCACCTTTGAGTACACGCAGAGCATTCTGGAGGATTTCTTTACCGCGACAGAGGGCCAGTACCAGCAGCAGCCGTAGTGCAGGACAGCGGACGCCCCGCGCTGTGCATGCCGCATTGGTGGCAGCGAGCCCCGCGCCCTGCTCCTCCCTGTCCCACTCGTGCTTTGCCTGCACACGCCTTCCTCTGCCAGCCTGGCTGCGGATCCGGAGCCCTCCTGGGGCTGGAAGCGGGGGCAGGAGGAAGCCGTGGTCAGGCTGGACGGAGGGAGAAGCGACGCGGGGCCGTACCTGGTGCCTTTCACACGTCTGAGTGCCTGCGAGGCGGCTGGTCCGGAAAGCGCTGACCGGATGGTGGCTGCCCACACTGTCAGCACCACGCAAGGAGGGACAGGGCTGGTCGTGTTTCAGCTAAAAGGAAGAAAACCCCAGATGATTATTTTTTTTAACCTTTGTGAGATCTTATCACGCTGTTTTGCAGAAGTAGATCCTTTTGCTGTTCTGGCCGGCGAAACGCCGTTCGGGCAGCGCCTGTGCCCCCCGTCCCTGCGTGCCAGGGACATCCCAGCGGATTCCCACGCGGCCATGCCGCGATGCAGGACGTCACCTTGTCCCTGACGCAGGATCCTGGGTGTTGACTGTCAGGTGTCGCAGAAACATGTCTCGTTGCCCTCCTGGGTTTCCTGGGCAATTTTCCTGG
>NW_010130828.1:40360-46036 GCF_000699245.1 Pterocles gutturalis | reverse complement strand
GCTGCCCTCAACCTTCACCTCTTCAACCTTCCTTATTCGTAATAGTACATAATATTGTAATGAAAATGAAAACCAACAAAAAAACTCCAAAACTTTGATAGAAATCAAAATCTCATATCTGCTCTGGACTGGTCTCAGGGCAAAGTTATATATTTGCAATGGATGTATATTCTTACACTGCAAGTTCACATAGTTGAGGAATTTGTAAAGAGACATGACAGGTAAACCTACAAAAAAGCTGAAACACATAGTGCTAGGCCCACAGACTTTCTGTGCCAGGGCAGACAGCCATGGTAAGTTTATTTAGTATAGTCACTGTTTTTTTTCAGGATAAAATGTTAAAATGAGGAGCTCAGTAAACTGAAAATTTGAAAAGGAATTTAGAACAGGTGTAAATCTTCCTTAATATCTTTCAGAATGTACCACATTTCTTACTAAATATATATATACTAAACTGAAGCAGTTCATGAAATCCCCAGATCAATAAATGTCAAAATAAAAATAGTTATAAGTGTAGCTTTAGAAGCGTTGCTAGCAGATATAAAATTGAATAAAGAAAAAAAAAACAACAACACACACAGACATACACAAAAGAAGACAGAGGTTTGAACAGAATACAAGAAAGCTTGAGCTCTTTATCAAATAATGTGCATGGAACACTGGAAATTTTATTGTTGAATACAGTTAGTGATGGGAAGGCAAAAAAACACCCAATATTTACCCATTTCTTCCTTTTTCTCTAAAAATTATTAAAATGACCCTGGGTTTTTACAGTAAGAGGTCATAAGTAAGCAGCTTTCCATTGGAAAACAAACAAACAAATAAAACCTTTACTCAGGGAACCATGATAGGGTTTCATATTTGTGAAAAAGCTGTGATTATTTTTTACCAGGAGCAAAGTGAACCATCAGTCCTTAACTTCTTTAGGTTTTTGGCAGGTAATGGGTTATTCTCTTCTGTAACAGGAATTAGGTAATGAAAAAATGTTTGAAATAAACTAATTTATGGACCTTCATTGTATTGTTACTTTTGCCATCAAACATGCTATTCTCTTGTTTTTCTGTAACACAAACTCTTAAGTCTGCTAGACAATTTTCATCATAAAGCATGCACATTCTTTGTATCACTGTAAGTTTTGCTACTTATTATCCATCACTATACTTTTAAGAAGTTCAGGATACTGATATTGTGTTTATTTAATGCCAAACTCATCCTCTAACATAAAATTCTATATAATAAAATCCATAGGAAAAGGCAATATGAAACAAGCACTTCTATCGTATGAGTAAGTTTTATAGAGACTGGTCGGCATTGGGAGAGTTTAAGTACACAAACATGACAAAAAGCTCTTACATTCATATGGGAAGACTAAATGTCAACATTTTTGTCTCCTGTTTTACAGAATCATTATGTTTGACTCCATCATTCACAGCAACGTGGATGACATATAGACTGCACAGATCATTGTAAGGTAACAAGAAGCTCCTATGATAGATTAATTTTGTTTAATTTTCTAGTAGCTGTGCCTAGTCTTTGGATATACGTGCAGCAATTACAAAACACTACAGCTGCAAACCTAATCAAATTGAAGAGAAAATTCTTTAAGTGGAAAAAAAAAAACTTCAAGGAGCCTTCTAGGTAAGTGAATAAATTCATTTGATTTAGTGATTTCTGTTATTTTATTGAGCACAAAACCAATCGCCGTAAGTAAAGGTTCACTTGTTTCATACATTCCAGTTAGAAGTAAAAAGCTGATTTTTAAGGGCTTCTAGCAAGAAGTGTAATATTTTCTTTAAAGCATTCTTGTTATTTGAGATACATTAAATCATTGATTTAATGTGTGCAAGAGCCAACTTTTACTGGTGTGAAGGCTCATACATGTGCAGATAGCAAAAATTTGAAAATTGTGTATGGTTTCTCTTTACTATATTTCTTTATGTATATATTTATTATTTAGATAGCTAGATTGTTTTTAAATTTGACACCTGGAATGCTCTAATCTATTTCCTTTCAAAGAGTGCTAATTACTCAATGGCCAGATTAGTAAAGACATAGGATCTTTCAGTTTAGGCTGTGCATCTTCAAATCTTTTATTACAGAAAGATGAACAGAAGATAGCACAAAAACTTCAGCCTGAGCAAGCTAACCTCTTTCTGTAAGTGACAAAGGCTCTCTCTTTGGATCACTCACATCAGGTAATGTATCATCCTAACTAGTTGACTTCCAGACAACTGTCTCCTTATAAACAACAATATGGTTAGTCAGAGGTTAGTCTCCAAAGGATCCCTTATGAAGTCTTTTAGTGTGTTCACTTTCTCCTTGCCACACGCACATGCTCCTCTTTAAGAGCTCCATAATGATGATCTAAAATAAGCTGTTACATAAGGAAGTTTTATTGTTTTATTGACAAGTATAAATATTCCAGATAAGAATTCCTTGAAGACAGTCTCCCTTTCTGTAACTTAGGTCAGGTCAAGGGCATCTAAGCAAAGGAATACTTACTGCTGGATTCAAATCAGAATTAGCTGAGAGGTGTCAAGATGCTCAACCTTGGACAAACCCAGGCACAGTCAGAGGCAGAATTGCCTTAACAACTAGGGAACTTCTAAATCAACAGGGAAAGATGTAGGAAGTCTAAGTATTTCCAGGATTATCTGGCAGCTACCCAAGGGATTTTTTTTTGTTTGATTAGAATTGCTGTATTAGTATGCACAGCTGTTCAGGCAATGGTGTTCTAATTGTCTGTACTCAGTTTCACTGTGCTCATTATAAGACAGTAATATTTGTCAGACATTTTTTTCCCCTCTGAATTTATTATAAATCAATGTTGCAAAAAACCTATTGGGAAACATCACTATTTATTAATTACATGTACGATATCACACCAGAATTAAAGAGTTTTTAAAAGAAAATTAAAACTCAAATCAGAATCAGTGCCACATGGGAATTGTACAAACTTTTGATTGCTTGCTACTGCAATGGCACCAGCAATATCAACTAAGTCTCGGTATACACAGTATTCAAAGGACTGAGAAACAGAAAACATTATGTAGATCAATATCGTATGAACTGGATTCATTTTTTTCTGTGTTTTGCAGTGGGCTTTTTAAATTTTTGATAGGAAGTCAAAAATTCTGGAATGAGTATGTTAGAAAAAAGCATGAGAGAAGGAAACTTAAGTTGAAGCAAATGTTTGTGTCGACAAATAAGAAGGAATAAATAGGTTTGTAAGGAATACATATAATCTGAAGATATACAACCTGTTTGAATACTTCTTAAAGTTTTTAATTTTATTAGATCACCTAATACCAGCTTTTGTAGAAGAATGTTGGTGCAAGAAAACAAATATTCTAACTGAAAATGGAAAAATAAGGTGACTGAGGTAAATTAAAGATTTTTACAATAATTTACATAAAGGCAATATTTCACTATGAATTTTAGGCCACAACAGACCAGAAGAATTCATTATCTTGAATTTCAGCATAACAGAACTAATTGGTTTAGCTCTTTTTCACCCACAAAGAAGACTTAAAAATAATATTTCTTAATGCAACCCAATTGATCACTAAGAAGCTCTGAAAGTACCAATTACAAGTCAAGAATTTCTGTAATAGTGAAGATTTTTCCCAGTGCAGTTTTAATGTACATTGATTTGCCATTTTTGTGACAGAATGGGATCAAAAATCTCAGTTATTGTGATATGATAGACGTGTGGAAACACAAGAAAAAAACTTAAAGTACATGGGAGGACCACAAACTAAAAAAAAAAAGAAATTTCCACTGCCGCATATTGATGTTCACAGAATCATAGAACAGCCCAAGTTGAAAGGGACCTTGAAAGATCAACTGGTCCAGCCTTTCATGGCAAAGGGAGCCTAGATGAGACTATCTAGTACCCTGTCCAGTTGTGTTTTGAAAAACTCAAGACTCTACCACGTTCCTGGGGAGGTTGTTCCAGTAACTGATTGCTTTCTGTTGATGTTGCTCCTCAATTGCCATTATCATTCACACGTTTACTGTGGTTACTGAAGCAGCAGTCACGCTATCCATTAATTTCGTTCTATTTCATATCAACATTTATGTCAGCAGCTACAAACAGCATCAACGTGGTTAGCTTGCTGGTAGGACCATTGTATCTTCTACAATGCCTTCTTCATGAAGAGAAAGATTATTCTTATGTACATGAAAATCCAACACCTTCCTTATTTTTTTTGCATCAGCCACAAAAATTCAGAGGCTTCTATCATACCTAGACTATATGTTTTATTTCCAAAACACATTTGTAAACTTCAACTGTTCAGTCACAGGAAAAAATAAAAAATAGCCATAGAAATTTACTCTATTAATTATCTGACAGAGAAATTATAACTCTAATTGTAGCTTTGTGTATTTTTAGACTCCTAGAATTTGTCTTAAAAATTATTCCTACTTTTGGAAGACATACTAAAATGCAATCTTCAGTCAAGAAAAAATCTTTGTTAAGAGTAGAAGTGTCTCAAAATATTTACAAATGTATTTCTTCCCCGAATGAGCCTGAACAGCAGGATCTTTCTTTTTATTTTTTAATTATATCTGTTAAAATGGGTTTATGATCAAGAGAGATTTCTAAATATGGGAATAGTATAAATGTCAGAGATAAGAAATACTGGCAGCTGTGACACAAGAAATTTAATCAGCTGATCGATATCGTCAACACTGTGTTTTCAATTTCTTTCTTCAAGTAAAACCCTATTTTACCCCTACAAAGCTACACAGCTACTTACATTTGCTCATACATTTGTTTTCTACTTATTTTACTCTGTTTTAATCGTGAGAGGAAAGAAACATTAAATTAACTAAATCTTTTTGGACGTGTATTTGAAATACTATATAAATATTATTACAATATTATTTTAAGAAAAAGTTATGACAGTTAACTGATCTTCCCAAAAGTATGATGTAGTACATGTAGTGTAATGAATCTTACTGGAAAAAGCTCTGCTGTTCAGTGAATATTTGCTGACATCTGCTGACAAAATGCGAGAAATGTTTTTCTAGAAATAATAGGTCAAAATTAGATCTGTTTTTTTCCTGCAAGACAATGTGTTTGTTATAATTAAATAATTCTTAACTGAAATGTTCAAGTGGCTACAACTATCAGCCAGAACAAACTCCTGGGAAATCAGTTAATCACTTAATATGCATTTTTCTCTTTTTCTGTTGTAATATTTTTAAGCAAATATTGCACAGATGTCATAGCTTTTCATTCAATCTTTTTAAGAATTAACCAAAGTTTTTAACATAATAAAATTTTATTTAAAAAGGTTTCTGTAACAGAAACTAGTGCCCTCTGAAGCGTGAACTTCAAATTTGGCTGGACCAAAATTTTTACGCTCTAGTTAGCAAATTTTACTCATGTATCTTTCTCCGAGTTTTCCATCACAAATTTGTCTAATGAAAATATGAATTATGATAACACCTGTATAGTACCACCTTAACAATGGAACAGAGATTTGTCTTGTCCTGAAGAGTTTCCAGTCACATTTGAATCAAGATAAGTAAAAATGGCAAATAAGAGCAGTGGAAATAATTTTATAAGATAAAGTCTGCTGCTGTAAAGCTGACGGTTCCAAGTAATTTCTAGAAAATATGTAAAAAAAATTCACAATATATTTATAGAATAAAGTAATTCATACT
>NW_010130828.1:36547-40163 GCF_000699245.1 Pterocles gutturalis | reverse complement strand
TTTTTAATCCTTGGAGCTAGACCTTCATCTGAAAAGTCATCATATGATGCTATTGACCATTCATTCATTGGACAAGGATTTGTTTCTCAGTGCTTAGAAGCTGAAGAAGTCTTAAGAGTAAATTACCTTTAAAGACAGGTTTTTCCTTATATGTACAAATAGTAACTACAATGGAAGACTTTTCAAGTCTGAGATAGTATCTAGAACATTTCTAATGACAGGCAGCAGTGCAGTGAAAAATGTGCTCTTCATTTTTTATGAGCAATTAGGAAAAAAACAGGTAAATTAAGCACAAAAACATCAGGAGAAAAACTTGTATTGAAAATGTGATTTTTTTTTTGTTTTGTATTGAGTGGTGATTAGGAAATGTTGCATAGATTTGATAGACCTCTGATGCAGTAGCATAATTAATTATCTAATTTGTCACTGTGTTTCCTTCTGTAGTCTCCAAATGCCTTAAAGAAAAAAAAGGCCTTCCTTATTAGTCAGAATGAAAAGATATGCACTCAGCTGAGGACTTTTTTCCCATAAAAACTACTTATTGCCTGTTAGCAGCTCTTGGTGACACAGAAAGTCCCTGTGAAGGCTGTGAGTGCTAATGGTCTCTGCAGACCACCCACTCCAGGCTTCAGCTGCGGTGCTCCCAGGCCTGCACTGGTACGGCAAGAATGAGTGACTGGGGGATGAGCAGGATGAGAGAGAGCTGGAATAAGACTAACCAGGGCCTTCCCACTTTGCTTGGAAGCTGCATTTGAGCTCAAGGACTCCTACCTGGTCTCTACCTGAGCTACATGCCAAGTGTGCTAGGCCTGGTCATCTGCTTTGTGAATGCCAGCCTTGACTTCCCATTTTGGCCTCAGGCCTGCCTGGTCACTGTGGACTTGCCTGACCATTACTGGGCTGCCAGCTGACCCGCCAGCACCCCTACTCTAGCCCTGCTATCCTGGCCAGGTACCATGGGACTGCATTCCTTGGTGAACAGCTGCCCTGCCCTCACCCTCAGAACACATCTCCCTGCCCTTGAGATCTGCTCAATGTTGCTGTTCCCATAGCATAGCATAGGGGAAGGTTAAGAAGTAACAGACACAAGTTACAGAACCAGGAAGTTTGAATTAGACATCAGAACAACTATTTCCCTGTGAGGGAGATCAAACACTGGAAGAGGTTGCCCAGAAAGGCTGTAGTGTCTGCATCCCTGGAGGTTATCAGGGTTCAGTTTGACATAGCTTAGAGCATCCCTCTCTATTTAGCTCTGCTTTGAACAGAAGCCTGTTCCAGATGACTTCCAAAGGTCTTTTCCAACCTGTCCTGTGATTACTGAAATTCTATTTGTGGCAAACTCCTTCTCAAGTAAACATCCGAAAATCTTATTCTCTGCTTGTACGCTAGCATTTCCTCCCTTTAGAAGTAACATCCAAATATCATAGTATCTTGTAACCTGTTGGTTTTAACCAACTGTGGATGAAATATTGACATTGAAATTCCAAGACTACAAACTTCAAAAGCAGTGCACTGGATTTATTCCTTTCAGTTAATGTAGAAGGCTAAACTCTATTTTATTTTTTGGTTAATCCTTTTCAATTAAAGGCTTACACTGCATAGTTTTCTCTGTTGTAATCTTTTTAATACCTACCATTTGATGGAAAAACATGAAGGAGCTTTTTATAATTTATGTCAGAACATCCAGACTCCCAAAATTCTATTCAAAATGCAGGGAGTGGTTATGTTAAGTGTAACATTTTTCTTGATATATACATATTTCTGAACCAATATACCTATGTGAACTTCTGGTGTCTCTGTGGTCACTCAGGATTTTATTAATAAGGAAGTGAGAGTGACAAAAAGACTATGAGGCATTATGTGCCTCACAGGAAAAATAAAAATGGTATCGCATCATATTTTTTGCCAAAATACACATACAGATTGAACTGACTTTGTCTAGTAGTCATTGTAGTAGTCTATTCAAGGCTTCAGTGTTTCAAAGATGACAAAGCTGGCTGTTTGGGGGTGGAATAGAGACATACATTATGCTTTTTCAGTAATTACTTTCAATCATTTATCAGCAGTCCCGGCTAAGTGAGGAGATCCCAGTTCACTGGAGCTTAGCCACTTGACAGTCATCTACAAGAAGGGCTGGAAGGAGGATCTGGGGAACTACAGGCCTGTCAGTCTGACCTTAGTGCCAGGGAAGGTTATGGAGCAGATCGTCTTGAGTGCCATCACACAGCATGTAGAGGACAACCGTGTGATTAGGCCCAGACACCATGGGTTTATGAAAGGCAGGTCCTGTTTAACTAACCTGGTCTCTTTCTATGACAAGACCTGCTTAGTGGATAAGGGAAGGGCTGTGGATGTTGTCTGCCTAGACTTAGTAAAAATTTTAACAGCGTTTCCCACAGGATTTTCCCAGAGAAACTGTCTGCATATGGCTTGGATGAGTAGACTCTTTGCTGGGTAAAAAACTGGCTGGATGGCCAGGACCAAAGAATTGTGGTGAATTGAGTTGAATACAGCTAGCAGACAGTCACAAGTTCTCTTCTCCAGGGCTTGGTATTGGGGATAGTTTTGTTTAATATCTTTATCAATGATCTGGACAAGGGGATTGAGTGCACCCTCTGTAAGTTTGCAGGTGACACCAATTTGAGTGGGAGTGTTGATCTGCTTGAGGGTAGAAACACTCTACAGAGGGATCTGGACAGACTGTGTTGATGTCCGATTGTATGAGGTTCAACAAGGCTCAGTGCTGGCTCCTGCATTTGGGTCACAACAACACTACAGGGTCAGGGGAGAGTGGCTGGAAAGCTGCCTGGTGGAAAAGGAATCGCGCCTGTTGGTCAATAGCTGGCTAAATATGAGCCAGCAGTGTGCCCAGGTGGCCAAGAAGGCCAATGGCATCTCAGCTTGTATAAAAACTAGTGTGGCCAGCAGGACTACAGAAGTGATCATGCTCCTGTGCTCAACACTGGTGAGGCAGCACCTCAAATACTGTGCTCAGTTTTGGGCCCCTCGCTGCAAGAAAGACATTGAGGTGCTGGAGGGTGTCCAAAGAAGGGCAGTGAAGCTGGTGAAGGGTCTAGAGCCCAAGTCTTATGAGGAACAGCAGAAGGAACTGGGGTTGTTTAGCCTGGAGAAGAGGCTGAGGGGAGACCCTATCACTCTCAACAACTATCTGAAAGGAGGTTGTAGTGAGGGGGGGGTTGATTGGACTCTTTTCCCAAGTAACAAGCGCTAGGACAAGAGGCAATGGACTCAAGTTGCTCTAGGGGAGGTTTAGATTGGATATTAGGAAAAGTTTTTTCACTGAAAGTATTGTTAAGCATTGGAACAGGCTGCCCAGGGAAGTGGTGGGATCACCATCCTTGGAGATATTTAGAAGACATATAGATGTGGCACTTAGGGACATGGTTTAGTGGTTGACTTGGCAGTGTTACGTTTATGGTTGGACTTGATGATCTTAAAGGTCTTTTCCAACCTAAATTAATCTAAGATTCTATGATTTTATGATAACAAGAATTTTACTTTTTTTTTTTTCAATAAAACTTTTTTTTACAATAAAATGTTAGAGTATCCTGAGAAATAGTCTAAGTTGTGGATGCCCCCTCCCTGGGGACATTCC
>NW_010130828.1:20718-36536 GCF_000699245.1 Pterocles gutturalis | reverse complement strand
ATGTGTCTGTGAGCGGCCTGGTCTAGTGGTTGGCGGCCCTGCATATGGCAGGGGGGTTGAAACTAGATGATCACTATGGTCCTTTTCAACCCAGACCATTCTATGATTCTATGATTCTATGATTCTATGATTCTATGATTCTATGATTGTTGATTAAATCTTTTTTTTTTTCTAAATTAATATTAAATTCTCAGGAATCAGAAAGATACATATTATGGGGGTTTTTGACTGTTGGATTGTATATTATTGAGAAGAAAAGGCTGAAAAGAGGTCATTATTCAAAACTCAGTCTTCTTATTTTAGCATAATTTTGGAGAAATTTTGGTTTTTGTTGAGCCAATGTAAATGAAGAATAATTCCTCTGAAGTGAGTAAAGTTATTGTTCATAATGCTGGCTTGCAGTTACGAGTCTCAGGTTATGTCTTTAAGAGGATTTAGTATCTAAGTCATTGTAGTTCATTTATTTCCCATAATCCTCTTTTAGTAAATAGAGTACTGTTTGGCACTAGAGTTGAGAAAATAAAAAGGAGACTAATACCTCCTTATTTAAGCCTTCTACTATCCCTGTTCCTCTCCCCCCCCCCTTAAAAAAAAAAAAAAAAAAAAAAAGTGTTTGGCAAACGCTGACTATTGCATAAAAATCTTTCTGATTGTTTTAAAATGCTGCACTTCTGTTCAGCATAGCTTAATTATTCAGCTGGGTGTTGATCTCTCAGAAGCATGAGGTGCTAATCATTATGCTAAGATTTATTTTTAAAGCTGGAATTCTGCTTGGATGTGCAGCTCATTTCTTTCAATTAATTCAGCTGCAGTGTGTGCCTTGCTTTCTATCATCTGCATTACAATAGCAATGACTTCCTAGCCTCTGTGGGCACCTAGCCAGAGAGACAGAGTAACCCCAGTGTCTCCCTGTGCTTTCACTGCCATGTCAATGGACTATCGCTGTCAGCAGTAAAAGTACAATAAATTGAAGGTCTTTCTTCAGTAAAAATCCTATGATAGAGTTAAGGAGTACTTTAATATTTTACAAGAGACTGAGACCATCTGTTAAGATCCAGCTGGATGGCTCTTGGTCTAAGAGAATAGAAATGCATCTTGTGACTACCTATTCGGGTGGTTTCTTCAGCTCTCTTTCCCGTTGTTAATCTTCCAGTAATCACATTCTGTGTCACTGAACGGTCAGAGCAATTTCCGCTCTCAGGTCAAACCTTAGGGGTTATGCTTTTAATTTGTTTAATTAATTACTGACTTGCTCAGTTAAATGCAAGTCCTGTCAAGCCTTACCCAGGGGGTTTGAGGAGGAATATTGGAATGGAGAAGGGATTTCTGTTTAAAAAGGGTAAATTTAGGACTCAGATGCCATACAACTAAGAACAACAGAAAGGTTAAAGACATTGAAAGTTAATCTTCTCAGGATATTTTGTGATGATGTGTATTTTGCCACTGCCAAAAGGTGGACTGTCTATTCACCAAGCTGCAAAAGAGGTATTTTGCAGTATTAATCAATCTTGGACACGGGCTTCATAAGGTTCCCTCCCGCCTCACCCATCCCATATTTTTCTTTTACACATCAGAACCATTGCCAAAGTCAGTATGAAATACCTGTCCATCTTCATGTAAATAGAATGTGCTGGCAGGCATTTATCTTCTCATAAGTTGACTCAGGGAATTAACGACAGAATGAAGCTCTGCTTTATACTGACTTTCTTTACATATATGATCACTATGGTCTCTTGCAACTTTACATCCTGTGACCCTTTATCCTGTTTTTGCTTAAAAATATCCCAGTAACAGTAGCTTATATCCTTTGATAGTTTTAGATTAAAAAAAAAAAAAAAAAAAAAAAAGAAAAAAAAAGAAAATAAAATCTCATATAAGTAAGAAAATCTGAAAAAATATTTTTGGCCTTTTTTTGTACAAAGTTGGCTCAAAGTATCTTTCAATAATTTACTCATTAGTATTCTGTCAATCAGTAAGACATATGGTAGTCCAGTAAAATGGGTATGCAACAGTATATTTCTCCCATCGAAAAGCACGACCATTATTTGCTGTAGAATATGGTAGACTTTGGAGGAACATTTAGGAGAATTAACTTAAAACATTTTTTCAAGCAAGAAACATGATATCAGCAAAGTCTGGGCTATTTAATTTCTAAAGACTAATTGTGCCAAAGGCTAAAACCAGACTGTAAAGATGCATGGTGGTCTAAGATGCATCAAAAGTGTTTTTAATCCTGGACTAAAGGCTTAATATTTAATTTCCCAGCAATTGCAGAAGAATTACTTTGATTCTTTCATTGGTCTCTATTCCTGCATTTGCTCGTTCTGTGCTTAATGGGGTGTATGAAGATTCAGAACCTATCCTCAGTGAGCAAATTTTGCAGTTGTATATATGATGGATGTACTCTATATCTGTATTCCAAGGAATGGACTTAATGTACTTCAAAGAATTCTGTAATTTCTAGAAAAAAAGTTGTGCTTCATATGAATTCTGTAGGAGGCTTCTCATCACTCACCAATATGTGAGCACAGCATATATTCACAAACATGTTTTCCTGTTATGCAAAAAAATTTAAAAGTAGATAAAGATTTAAGAAGGGGATGTATGAGTACTGTGCCTGTAGTGTTATTAGTGTATAGTCTGGGACTGATCCAGAGAACTGGGTCAACTCTCTGCACCTGCCACATGAGTCTGCTCACACACCACCGCCTCTTCAATGGAATATGAAAACAACAAGACATGGCTTGGACATCAGTTTAAATCTTTTTTAGATTTTATATTTTGAAAAAAATTGCTTGATCTGCTCTCATATCTCTTAGCATGAGGCTTCCCTACCTAATAGCTAAAGAGACTTTTGCAGCTCTGAATTCCTGCTCCTTGTTCCCACACCCTTCTACCTTCCCAAATCTGATATAGGTCAAGGTGCCCTTTCTCAAAAAAAATGGATTTCCTCTTGGCCCGTAAAGCCCCCACTTGGGTCTGAGATTTTTTAACAAGTTTTTGATACAGTTTTTAGACATTGCTTGACACCTTCATCTTTTATAACAGGATATAAAGTATATGTTCCTTGCAGTAGGTTGTGGCATGAGAGTTTAACATTGGCTTAGGCTAGATGTTATAGAGGGATTGCTACAGAGGGCTGGCTGCGATATGGTGATTGAATTTAGCAGCGTCTTATACATACAGTGAATCCTGGATGAAAATATTAATAATTTCTGTCTATAGGGGACTACATTTGTCCATTCTAGGGGGTTTTTTGGGAAGTCAGAAACTGGATTACAAACTGGATTACTGAAATTTAGAAGACTGGGGTAACAGGACCCTGGAGAGAAAGAGATACAGCCATTAGAATTTATGTCTAAGTATAAAATTGTCACATTTGAGTGGCTATATTTTTAATAAGAAATTCTCAACACATACCTTTTCCATTATTCATTGTATTCTTGTAGTCTTTCAGACAGACTTTTGCCTCTAAATTGGAGAGATGTGGATTTGTTGGTTGGGCTGTTAGATGGATAAGGAATTGACTGGATGGTCACATCCAAAGAGTTGCAGTAAATGGTTCAATGTTCAAACAGAAACCAGTCATGAATGTTGTCCCTCAAGGTCCATACTGGGACCAGTACTGTTCAATATCTTTATTAATTACGTAGACAGTAAGACTGAGTGCACCTGAAGCAAGTTTACAGATGACACCAAGATGAATAGTGCGGTTTATTTGTTTGAGGGGAGGGATGCCATCCAGAGGAACCTTGACATACTGGAGGAGTGGGCCCACGCAAATCTCCTGAGGTTCAATAAGGCCAAGTGCAAGGTCCTGCACCTGGATCAGGGCAACCTCTGGTACAATTCAGACTAGGAAATGATTGGATTGAGAGTAGACCTGCAAAGAAGAACTTGCGGATACTGGTGTATGAAAAATTGGATGAGTCAGCAATGTGCACTTGAAGCTCAGAAAAGCCACCTGTGTCTTGTAGTGCATAGAAAGAAGCATGGCCAGCAGGTTGAAGGAGATGATTCTCTACCTTTTCTCTGCTCTCGTGAGAGCCTACATTCAGTACTGCATCCTGCTCTAGGGTCCTCAGTACAAGAAAGACATGGACCTGTTAGAGCCAGTATAGAGGAGGGCCTCAACAATGGTCAGAGGGATGGAACACAGCCTGAGAGAGATGAAGTTGTTCAGCCTGGAGAAGAAAAGGCTCTGAGAAGACCTGACAGCAACCTTTCAATACTTCAAGGGGGCTTATAAGAAAGATGGAGACGTTTTACCAAGGCCTGTAGTGACAGGATAAGGTGCAGCAGTTTTAAACTAAAGGAGAGTAGGTTCAGATTGGACATAAAGAAGGAATTTGTTGTGATGGGACTGGTGAGACTGGAACAAGTTACACAGAGAAGATGCGAAAGTCCCATCCCTGGAGGTGTTCGAGGCCAGGTTTGATAGGGTTTTGCATAACCTGATCTAGTGGAAGATGTCCCTGCCATGGCAGTGGGGTCAGATTAAATGATATTTAAAGTCCCTTACAACCCAAATTGTTCTATGATTATATGATTCTACCATGTGGAATGCATTTAGAGGAGTTCTACATAGAAGTGGGACAAATATTACAACATTTTCTGAGGGACTGAAAAAAAACCAAAACACAAAACTCCTATGCTTTAGGTAACTTTTCTTCACTTGTATTCTTTAATTGAAACTTTTAAAAGATAACTCCACAGAATGTATTAGTAACACATTTTTCACATTTGGAGGGAAAGTGAAAATTGCAAACCAACCTATGTCTAAGAGCAGATACGAAAATTGACAGAATTGAAGTATAGCATAGTACTATCTCGAAGTATTGTGCTCATTATATTATGAGACAACTTTATTTCAGGTGGCACAGAGGTGTAGGCTGTTCATTAGAGTTTTTATAAGTTAAATGCATAAACTTTTAAGAAAATTTTCAGTGTAAAATGACAAATTGTTTGCAACTTCGTCACACTTTCAACTTTTAGTCTTTTTTTTTTCACTTTCAGTAAATCTTCCACTCTAAAGAAAAGAGGACAAGTTGCTTCAAATTTCTTCATCTTTAACTGGAACAGAATAAAATAGCTTTTGAAAAATCTACAGAAGAATATACAGTCTCAAACAGGCACGACATTTTGTGTAAGCCAAACTAGATATAAAAGACAACCATAAAAGCTAGGTCATCTCAGTGAGAACATAAGAGGATGGGTAAGTAATGCCTCACTCAATCATTGTGTGTCCTTCTAAGAAAGGTAATAATATTGTACACAATAGGGGTTTTTGTGTACTCACACTCATTTCACATAGACTCTATATCTATTTCAATATATAGGGGTTTGTTTTGGTTTCAGGTTTGTGGATTTTTTTTTATTATTTTTTCTCTTTATGTCCTGTTTATTTAATAAACACAAAATGGCAAATCCACACTAATTTTCTGCACATAATCATGGCAGGGGGGTTGGAACTAGATGATTTTTAATATCCCTTCCAACCCAAACCATTACACGGTTCTATGATTCTATTATTCAGGTGCTGAACATGTGCATCAGAATGAGTATTTTGTTTGAATTCCATATTTTTTTTTTAGTTCTGGTGTAATCATAGAATCACAGAATCATTTAGGTTGGAAAAGGCCTTTAAGATCATCAGTTCCAACCACTGACTTAGCACTACCAAGTCCAAAAGTAAACCATGTCCCTAAGTGCCACATCTACACATCTCTTAAATACTTGCAGGGATGTTGACTCCACCACTTCCCTGGGCAGCCTGTTCCAGTGCTTAACAATCTTTTGGGGGAATAGATTTTTCCTAATATCCAATCTAAACATCCCTTGGAGCAACTTGAGTCCATTGCCTCTTGTCCTGTCACTTGGGAGGAGAGACTGACAGACACCTTGATAAAAACACCTTTCTGGTAGTTGTGGAGAGTGATAAGGTCTCCTCTCAGCCTCCTTTTCTCCAGGTTAAACAACCCCAGTTCCTTCTGCTGTTCCTCATAAGACCTGTTCTCTAGACCCTTCACCAGCTTTGTTGTTGTTCTTTGGGCATCTCCAGCACCTCAATGTCTTTCTTGCGGTGAGGGGCCCAAAACTGGACACAGTATTCAAGGTGCTGCCTCACCTCACCAGTGCTGAGTACAGGGGCACAGTCACTTCCCTAGTCGTACTGGCCACACTATTTCTGACACAAGCCAGGATGCTATTGGCCTTCTTGGACACCCGGGCACACCCTTGGCCGCCTGGCAATTGGATTTAAATCTGTTCTCCACAACTCCTTGGTCCTGGCCATCCAGCCAGTTTTTTACCCAGCAAAGCATATGCCCGTCTGAGCATGAGCAGCCAGTTTCTCCAGGAGAATGCTGTGGGAAATGGTAACAAATGTTTTACTAAAGTCTAGGTAGACAATATCCACAGCCTTTCACTCACCCACTAAATGGAGTGAGTGGGTCTCATAGAAGTGAGATCAGGTTAGACAAACAGGACCATAAAACCATGCTGACTGGGTCTGATCACATGGTTGTCCTGCAGATGCAGTTAGAAGGAACACAAGATGATCTGCTCCGTAATCTTCCTTGGCACTGACGTCAGACTGACAGGTCTGTGGTTCCCCGGATTTTCCTTCTCACCCTTCTTGTAGATGACTGTCACAGTTGGTAACCTCCAGTCAACTGTGACCTCACCGGTTAGCCAGGACTGCTGATAAAAGATTGAAAGAGTCTTGGGGAGCACTTCTGCCAATGCTGTCGGTACTCTTGGGTGGATCCCATCCAGCTCCATAGACTTGTGTCTAAGTGGTGTAGCAGGTTGCTAACCATTTCCCCTTAGATTATGGGGGCTTCATTCTGCTCCCCATCCTTGTCTTCCAGCTCAGGGGGCTGGGTACCCCGAGAACAACTGATCATACTATTAAAGGCTTAGGCAAAGAAGGTATTAAGTACCTCAGATGTTTCCTCAGTCCTTGTCACTATGTTTCCTCCTGCATCCAATGAACAATGGAGATTCTCCTTAGCCACCCTTTTGTGCTAATGTATTTACAGAAACATTTTTTATTGTCTTTTACAACAGTAGCCAGACTAAGTTCTAGTTCGGCTTTGGCCCTTCTAATTTTCTTCCTGCATAACCTTACAGCATCCTTGTAGTCCTCCTGAGTGGCCTGATCTTTTTTCCAAAGGTCATAAACTCTTTTTTGACTTGATTTCCAGTCAAAATGTCCCAGTTGATCAATGTGACATATATACTTACTGACCTAGTTGCTGTGATGTAACTCTAATTAAAATCTGATTGAAGACCAGGTCTACTAATTTTAGTTAAATAGACAGGCTGTATTCTGTGACAACTAAAAGCAGAATGAAATTCCTAAATGTCCAGAATTTCATAATCACAACATGAAATCCAGTAAATCTCTGACTGTTTAAGTCTGACTTTGGAAGTTATTAATATAAAATAATTTAAAAGAACCATCAGACATTCTATTTTTAAAAATCCCTGTTTTATTTGTGTTATTCATGTACGTGTAAAGAATGCATTTAAAAGCATTATGAAAAGCATCTAGAAGACTCTGTAAACCCTAAAATAACTCATAGTAAGGGACTGTTTGTGTCCAAGAAATTTTAGTAATCCAAAGAAATTAGTGGGAAGAACTACAGAACCCAAGTCATTTGCAGACAGGCAACAGGTGAAAACTGGATATGAGTGTCTTGACGTCTGGGCCACAGTTCTAACCTTGTCTACTTTGCCTTAGAGGTATTTCAGAATCCCTTAACCAGTGTCCAGTACATCCCAGGGACAATTTTGAAAGTCAGTGTCAAAGACTGCTTCATAAATGGAAGTTTGATTAAATTTAACACTTTTTCAAATGACTGTTGTGAAATTGAACTCCCCATTATCTCTCTTAATGACCTTTAATGTTTCATGTGGATTAATTGGATGATGAAAGCTCTAAAGGACAAATTTATGTTTCTCCAACTATATGTCAAATGTTCCGGAGAAATAAACTGCGTCACCTCTGAACTTTGTTGGAGAACAGGATAGTTTTGTAATAATGTGTTGTCCTCAATGGCAACTAAAAGGAATTCTGTTCTGTGATGGGCTAGCCCTTGGCTGGGGGCCAAAACCACAAACCCGCTCACACAATTCCCCCCTCATCAGAGGACTCGTGGGTTGAGATAAGGACAATTTAATAACTAAACTGCAATAATATTGAAAATAATGCTATACACAAATATACAAATGAGTGATACGCAGTGACACTGCCCCCACCCCACCCAATAACCAAGGCTCAGACTGTTCCTGGCTAATGATCCCGGAAGCAGGGAGAGTCCCGAAAAACTGCACTCACGAAATGGAGATAACAGTCCAAGTGTCCCAGACCGAGAGCTGACCGGGGTGTCAGGGGGAAGGCCTTGGGAGAGCGGCCACCTGAAGTGAGATGATCTGGAGCCAAGAGAGATCCAGAAACCAAAGGGACCCAGAACAAAAAGGGATGATCTTCTTGAGGGGCCTCACCTATATACTGGGCATGACGTGTAAGTTATGGAATAGATTATTGGCCATTCTGGGTCTCAATTCTGGACCTAAGAGCAAATCCTAGGCTAGCAACCAGCTGTGCTTCCTCCCTCATCTGCCGACCTTGGCAGTGGCAAAAAACATCGCTTCTTATCAGCTTTCTTCTGAGCACAAATCCAAAACACAGCCTCTTGCTAGCTATTATGAAGAAAGTTAACTCTGTCTCTGCTTAACCCAGGATATATTCCTATAAATATGTTTTTTCCACTTTCAACTTACACTGTTGTTCTCTTCAAGGCATTATTTAGGAATCAGAATACAACTCTTTTTATGTCCTTATATCTGAAGATTCTTCTGTGATCACCCTTCCTTTTTTTTTTTTTTTTTTTCCTGATGTTACACCATTATTTTCTCATCAACATACTCAAAAATAAACTGCATTGAAAACGAAGTTAATTCTTAACCAAAGTCTTGATTCGGCAGGGCATATATAAGTATATTCATAAATTAATATACAAATTTGAATTTAGAAGTCAGTGAGTTTATTTGCATTCTGAATAGACAAAACTTAAACACCAAGATAGATGGAGCCCTAGTTTACCAGTCAAAATAAAACATGGGCATCTGTGACTTTTTCCATATCAATTAAAGTCCTTGATAATCTTTTAATTGTGCTCAGAGATACTTTTTTGTGTCCCATGGTATAATATAAACTTCAGAATACCATGCACCTGTTCTCATAATGAATCCAGTTGCCCCTTGTTTGAGTTTTGAAGTTTTGGTCTCCATACATATAATACAACTATAATGAGATTTCAATAATTTTTTTAAATTATTTTTAAGAGAGTGGATACAACAATTTATAGCTGCTATTTGATTTCCTACATTTGATCTTTCTATCTTAACAAAGTTCTGACTTAAACTTGATACAAATAATAAAAGTACATTCAGTTATACAGTTTACAAGAGATCTGTTTTTCAGATAAGATAAAATACAACTCAACTGGCTGAGTGAAACATTGTATGCATTTGTACAGTTGTTATGGCCAACTTCTGTCCCTTAGAGGGAACTAACTGACTGCACAAGTCCTGTTTGTCAGTGGACAGTGAATTTGCACTGCTTTTGAAAATCTGTTTATGACACAGAAGTGGTGAAGCCTGTGAAGCTTCTTCCCACCGACACTGCTCCTATCCTCAGCACCGTACAAAGGGAGAGCAGCCTGAAACAGATTTCCACTACTCTCTGCTAATGAAAAAGTAATGTTTGAAGGGCTGAATACAGTGGTATATCCTAGACTCCACAGGCTGAAAGTGGACTTGATTTTTCCCCCTACCTTTTTTACTGAGGTGAAAGTAATACTGGAGAAAGAAGGAAGAACACTTGCAACATATGCTTCCTTTCTGCTTGCTGATATATTTACAAAGTTCTAATCTTGCTGTAGTGCCAATCCTCAAGAACAAGCCATGCCTATTGAAGCTTATAGTTTGCATTTTTTACAGCACTGATACTTCATTAAGTGAAAGAGATACTGGAGACTTCTTGGAAAAGTTAGTGATTTTAAGAATAGTATCCCCTGCAATTCAGTGTTTATGAATCTACCTAGTCAGTTGTCATATTTTGTGGCAAATCAATATTATTCCTTCACCAGGAAGCAGTTCCACATGTCTTTGGATAACTTTGGAAGTTTGTCTCTCCTGTTTTTGCATATAAGATAACGTCAGTGCTAAATAAAAACCATACCTCAGTTCTTGTAGCTGTGCACACAAAGAAACTGTATCTGATCTTCTGAAGAGAACTAGCTATGCAAAAAAAAAAAAAAAAAAAAAAAAGCTATTTAAACATTTTTCTAGAAAAAAAGACAAAACAATGTTCACTTATCTTTGATTTAAGTTCTGTATCAATAACTGTTCTCATAACAACACTGTCCTACTTTCAGCTAGGAAAGAGTTAACTTTCTTCATAGTAGCTCGGAAGAGGCTGTGTTTTGGATTTGTGCTGAGAAGAAGGCTGATAACATACTGATGTTTAGAGTTGCTGCCAGGACAGTCAAGGACTTTGCAGCTTCTCTGCTGTGACAGTGTCTGCAGGTGCAGGAGAAGCTGGGAGGGAGCACATCCCCAGTTACTGGCCTAGGATTCGATCTAAGGTTTAGTATTGAGACCGAAATTGGCCAACGGCATACTGCATATTATGTACATCATGCCCAGTATATTACAAGGAGCTATCTGGAAGTTTGCTCTCCCAGTGCTGTCTCCCTTGCTCTCTCAGCTGGTTCTCTCTCTCTTTCTCTCAGACTCTTGGGGTCTTATCTTCTCTGGGATTGTGGTTTTTGGACTCTCTCTCTGCTCCAGGATCATTAGCCGGGAACATGCTGAGCCTTAGTCATCAGGTGGTGAGCAGTTGCACTGTGTATCACTCATTTGTACATTTGTACATTTGCATTTGTTACTATTATTATTATGATCATTATTATTTTCAATATTATTTTATTTTAGTTGTTAAATTGGTTTTATCTCAACCCACAAGTCTCTTTTGCCCTTACCTCTTTAATTCCCTTTCCCACCTGCAGGAAAGGGGAGGGTAAGTGAGTGGCTGTGTGGTGTGTACATTACCAGCCAGGTCAAACTGCAACAAATATTTTGCAAGCAAATTAAAAAAAAAATAAAGTAATGAAGGAGAAATAATGCTATGATTCAGGAGTGTTCTGATCAATTTCTATTTTATTGCAATTATTTTGGCATCTTTCTTGAAGACTATACATCTTATTTAGAGATAACATGAATCCTGTAAAGAAAGGAAATCAGGGCTGAAAAGGCCTGAAGAATACTGCACAGTATCATAACATCTTTTTTTCTGGCTCAATTTAAACCATGAGCTCACTCTGCACTACTCAGCTCTTTTAATATTTCAAAGCAGGACCTGGCAGTTGGTCTTACTGTTTTAAAGAACAAAAATGAAAATACAGCTCTCGGTTGCTAAGGTTTTTCTGTTGTTTTTGTTTCTTTAAGGTTTAATATGAACATGGAAGCAATAGTCACCAATCACCCAGGACAAAATTTTGTACTGGTTGTTTTATTATTTAAGAGAAAGCTGGCAAAACAAGAGCTGCTCGTTGTATGCCTTTCATGATTAGGTTTCTCTTTTGTTCAACTTAATAACCAATTTCACAATTTCTGTGCATGCATGTGTGTGACATGTATTTTAAAGAAACATATCTTCATTCTATGTAACTCACTGCTATATCTCTTAAAAAGCAGCTGTATATTTCAAGTCCATTTCTGGCACTTTGAAGCACTTTAAAAGAGATTATTGTTCACATAATGGATCTGACATTACTTATACATTCTGATACTTCAAACTACACTTCAAAACAAAGCAGTATGAGATTCAGTGGCTAGAAGAATACCTGCCGGCGAATAAAGCACATCTCCTGTAACCTGCAGAGTTTATAACATCTTTCCATACGTTGTAGTATCTTTCCATCTTTCTATATTATTTGTTGGTAATAACTCAGTTCCCTGAATCGGTCCTGGATTCTGCACCCTGAATGTTCACAATACATAAAATACAAAAAAGCTAGTTCAGTATAAGGTTGTATTATGGAGTCAAGCAACAGGTTACCTCTGAGAAAAAACCTGGGAGAAGATTTGGGGACAGTCCATTCCATGGACAAGTCCCAAAAGACAGTAGAAAAGAACGCTCCCATCTGGGCTCATTCTGCCTTACACAGTTCAACATTAACTTAGACATTCTTGTGCTTGAATGCACTCCCAGGCCACAGCCCTAAGTATCTATCACATTCATTCAGTTTCATGCTATAAAATCATCGCTGCAACCGTCCTGATTTTGTTTTGTATACTTTAGATTTAGAACAACTATATGAACTCTTAGATCTACGGAGATTTAACATAGAATCCAGAATCAAATGGTTCATAGTCTGGGAAGTTTGCTCAAGAAAGGGCTACACTGGGCACTGTGGGAACTAATTATTCTGCCTTTCTGCAGAGATTATTTTAGCACTGTAGATACAGACTCTAAAAAGCATTCAGTAATTGACAGACTGTTGCAGGATTAATGTCCCTTACAAACAAATAGGGGAGGTTGTGAAATGTAATCATTGTGGGGGGTTATTTTTGCTCTCTGTTAATCGGCATAACAGCAGTGGGGAGATGGGACAGTAATCTACTGAAAATGTTGGCTGAAAATATGATTATATTGCCCAACCATAAGAGGAGTGAGGTTCTTAAAAAAGACTTCTAGTAGGAGGATCAGGGACATGCAGTTTACATAATGAATTTGATGAACAGATCATCCTGAGTTCTGCTTGTTGACAGAGGAAGATCGGGCTTTATGTCATGGAAGTCTCTCCTACTCTTGCATCCCTACCTCCATTTGCTTTTCATAGAAAGATTAGGTAACTCATTGAGCCTCCATCAAAAAAATTTAAAAAAGAGGCTATCACTAAGGAAAGAATACTGATGTTACTCTGTTCTATAATCTATTCAGTTTTTTAACAGGAATGATGAAACTTCTCTTTTTTTCATAGCTTTATTCTGTCCACCTACCCTTGACTACCAGTTCCTAATTAGAGTTTTCAAAAACTCCTCCCCACATATTAAGTCTTTCTACTTTTCATCTATGCTCAGAGGATACTGAAGGGAAGACTTGACTTTAAACAGTATTACTGATGTTACTGTGAGAAGTCTCTCTGTCTTCGTGTCTTTGATGTACCTGTAATCCTCTCACAGTATTGCAACCTACTAGTAGTAATGACACTAGCAGGCTGCAAAGTAGTAAGTTACTTCCCTATCTGTAACTGGATGGCTGTTGAAGGCTGCAAAGAATGTAAAAGGAATTAGAGCCTGCTTGAAAACTCCATCAGCATGTGCAAACCATTTCATGGTTATGAATAAATTTAAACCTCTCTATAGATCAAGTTCCAGAAGGGGCAAATCACTTGTAAATTTAGTCCTTCATCTTCACGGTCCCACTTCAGGAGGTCCCACTTCCTATACATCAGAATGCACTAGATGCAGCCCTTCTTCTCTTCATTCAAGTCTCATTCAAACACTTACTCAAATCTCATAAACAATCAATGAAGTGGAAGCTTATTTTTAACCGAATATTCCTGTTTATTTTCCATGATGGTTGTGACAGCACAAACAAAACCAACCAATCATATAATCTATTTGTCCTTTGAAAAAAATTTGTCCAAGTGACTGTAGCTTCTAACCTAAGAAGGTGTCTTCAGAAATTCGACTTTTCTTATTCTGCAAAGGGGAATTCCATCAATAATCAAATAGAATAATAAAATGTACATAATAAATGTTATTTTCCCTCTAAACATTGTGGAAGTCTGATTCATTAAAACACAGTTCTGTTTTATGCTATACTGAAGTAGAACCAGTTAGTTTTTTCAGATTTGACTAGCAGTAGTCACACTGCCAGATTTCAGGGATTCAAAGAAGCAAAACTCTGTTCTGGACTCTGTAAGTAAGAGTAGTTCAAAAAATAGAATTCCCATGGAAGAAAAAGGCATGAGGGCAAGTTTTCTTTTGTGTTATGCCTGCTTTTTGCTGGTGTGACAACAGCTTGATGCTGTTCAGTGCACTTCAGAAATGTGCCTTAGCTGGTCAAAGACAACTCTGATCAGGGGGATCAAATAAAGAAACACTACAAAGGACTGACAAGCACATCAACCAACATATGTCAGCAGAAATCACTCTGCCTTTGTGACCTCAAACAAAAGATCTCTGTACTAAGAGATTATTTAAATAATTAAACTGGTTTAAACATCCAAAGTGGAAATATGAGCCATCTAAAAATTCTGAATGCTGGAAGCTGCAAAAGAAAAGGCAAAGGGAAAAAAGTATTAACCATAGAGTACTGGATTTTCTCTTTCTTTCTCCTTTCTTTTTTTCTTCCTTTTTTCTTTTTTTATTTTTTTCAGGAAATAAATAAACTCAAGCTTTAACAGGTGAAGTAGAAGTTATGTCATTAGGTCAGCTCAATTTTTCATTTGCTCAAACTTTTCCATTGTTAGTCAGCGTGTTGAATCCTTGTTAAATGAGAACTTAGCTGTATATAATGATTACAACCATCAAAACCTTTAATATTTAAAATTTTCTGAAAATAAATAGTGATCAAATTGATCTACTTTTGAGATTAAAAAAACATTTCTGAGGAAAAGGAGGGGAAAGTTGTTTAACTTACTCAGGATAGGTTAACTATCTGCGAACATCTGGCTAGGTTTTTTTTCTTTTTCCAAGCAAGCATAATTTTGAATAATTCTGTTACCCAAGGGTTTTCTGAAGGTAGTTTCACAGCTGCATTTCTAGTACTATGAAAGATAGTTTTAATCTCTAAACCAATATCTATTATTTTTAACTACCAAAAAAAAATGAGTCAGCTTATTGTTGCATGCATACAAAATTATCTGGCAGTTATAATGTCTATTAGACTAAATTATCTGTTATCCATAGAAATGGCAGACTCGAAGTCCTGCTTCAAAGCTTTCTGAATTAAATGGAAAAGTTCCTTTTAATTTTCTGTGTGTATTGCAGCTAGTAAATACCTAAACTAAACATTAAATGAGCAAATAAGCACTTCATATTCACTCCTTGTTTAGAAAAATAGTAGGAGGTGCATATACAATAAGCATAATTCAGCACCTACAGAATTTATACTAACCAAGGTATTGATTATATTTTTAATAAGTGCAGATTTAAAACCAGCATATTTAGAGTCTGAGGTACATTTTGATATGCATTTTGTTTTGCTTTACCTCTATACTTGTAATAGTTATAGCAAATGCTTATTTGTTCATTGCATCTCAATGTTAATAAAAAGTACATGCCGCAAAAGTGGGAACAAGATAAAATGGTTTTGTGTCCCAATATAGTTTATGAACACAGAAGTATGGCTGCAGGAACTTCTTCATGCATATGGAAGGACAGTGAAATAGGCACAAATGTGTGCATGAAATACGTGGGAAAACTGATCAAATAAAGCTCTAGATGCTTAGGACTATTAAAACAAAAATTAAAAACAAATAAATTAAATTAAAACAAATTAGTGAAATAAAATGTGTATTGGATCTGCCAAAGAGGAGAACTGAAGCATGAGGAACCACCTTTTCCTTCAGAAACTCTTTTCTTGTAAGACTGAAGTAATGTTTTATTGAGATCAAGTTGGTCTACTATGCAGTTTGCTAATCACAGGGGGAAGGGTAGTATTAAAACTTTGCTTCCTCCTGTATCTCTCTTTCCTTTTTTTTTTTTTTTTTTTTTTTTTTTTTTTTTTTTGG
>NW_010130828.1:12127-20701 GCF_000699245.1 Pterocles gutturalis | reverse complement strand
TTTGTTTGTTTTGGGTTTTTTGGTTTTTTTTGAAGGAATGTAGTAGCTTAAAGTCTGAAAATGATGGTACAGCACAGTAGTTCAAGGCTACAGAGGTTTTTTTAACACTAATTTCTTTCATAATTGGCCAGGACTGCCACAGTATAACACAAAGACTGTACAAGAAAGTAAATTCCTTTCCTGTGTTCGAGGCTCCATCTATCGCCACTGAGAAAGCTTGGGAAAGCAGTAAGCACCACGATGAAGTTAACTCAAATTCCAATATAAACACGAGGTATGTAATAAACAGAGTTACTTCATCCTCTGGAAGACCTCTGTCTCTAGAAATAGAGACACCCAATGAATCTACACACACTTCTGTACTTGCCAGAGAAAATAAAGTAACAGAGGATGATGAAGAGAGTAGAGGCAGCAGAGAAAAGCACTGGTACCAACACACAACCTTGCAAAGCACAAAGAAAAAGACAAATTTATTATGTCAATATTATGTTTCTAATGACCCATGGCCTTGTGAGCAGCTTCTGGACAGCCTGCTAGAACGCGCCTGCAAGCATATTAAGGTAGACACGGTTTGTGAATGTGGCAAAAACTCCAAGGCATACAGAATCCCACATATTTTAGGAATGACCTTCATCTGTACCTGCAGTCTTGCTGACTGGAAAAACAGTGAATCTACTCTCAAGGGCAGTGCAGTCAGATAAAACGCCTCTCATGGCATTTCTATAGCTGAGTTTATAAAGCATGTCCTTTCTCAGGGCCATATCTGCTACAACAGGAAAAATTTACTATGTCTAGGAGTATAGTTGAAGCAATTGGACAGATTAGTCTCTGGTGAAAAGATTAACATGACACATTTTAGAGTCCTTAATACTGGAGTATTTTAACATAGCTTCCTAGTACATCTTGACAACACTAAAACAAATTGAAATTCAGGTTAAATTTTTTCCCAGCAGAAGGAAGACTTGGAAATTTGATGGAGAACTGAGACAATAAGGCTGGATGCGAATATTGCATGACTTCTGAAATATGAATAACATGCTATTTTCACTGTTAGTGAAACTTTAAAATAAGGTTTTCCACTTCCCACTCTCTGATGCAGTTATCAAAGCTGTTGCAGCTTAACGTATTCTGGAAAGCTGTTGCAGCTTAACTTATTCTGGAAAGCCTTGAGCAAATCTTGTGGTTTCAAGTGGAGACAGTATGAGTAAGGGAACCACTGGTGCTAGATCACAGATTGGCAGAAACAAGCTAAAAGACACCAAGGTAAAGAATTGCAAGGAAAAAAGATATAAAAAAACTAACACTGATTTTAAGTTTTGGTCATGAAAAAAGATCCATAATGGGGCATAGACTGCAAAGAAAGAAATTTAACTCCAAGGTTGTTTCCTTTGTGTTCCAATACCATCAATTATTTAAACATTGTCTTTGCTTAAAAGTAATTGCCTTTTTTTCTTAATAGGCCTTAATGTTTAACTTGAAAAAATAACTTGTTTTTTTTTTAATCAATCTTTTTTTCCCCTAGGCTAATTTGCAACATGTACTCATTTAATTCTAAATCAGCAACAAACAGATTATATTGGAAAGGGCTTTGGGGATATCATGGGAGTAATATTCTGGAGAAGGAAAAGTAACAGCCATGGAACCATTAAGGAGCTACACCTCCAGAGGATAAGAATTTGAAAATCACTTTGAAACTCAATATCATTAGAAGGATGCAAGTATGTGACTGTCTGTGTCATACAGAAATTCTGCCTATTCTTTCATAGCCCACAGAGTACTGTTCAGAGTGTTGATGGCACTACACAGCAACATCATCCTCACACAGTCACAGAATGTAATGACTTTAGTATTTATACTGAACTATTTAGAACTTGTGCTGATAATCTATACACTGAAAAATGCATAATTACATAGCAATGTATTTAAATACAAAGATGTTGGGGAGTGTTACCTGATATGATGCATGGCACAATCTGGCTTGTAGTACTACAATATATCCTGATATTTACAGCATATCCTGGATTTAAGTTGGTTCAGAGAGTCCTTCAAATGTGTCCTCACCTTCCTGAGTGTCGTCTCCTACCTTTACATCTACCTGGGATCTGTAACTGAGCTTCAAAACCACCAGGCTCCATCATTGCCTCGTTGAGGGTCAAGACAATAGAAAAGTGCTAAGACCTTGTACCATTGAAATTGTCTCTGTTGGTGATGGCATTAGTTAATTTAAACTGCCTTTTGTTATGACACATATGAATTTATATGAATCCACCCATGACTAAAAGAACTAACCAAGAGATTTTTAAAAAGCCCATCTGATTGTGATCTACACAGCAAAAAGTGATTGGAAATAATACCCTGATGGAGGACAGAGAGAAAGTAGAGATGTCCCAGCTACAGCTATTTGGGGTAACATGATGAAACAGACTTTTAATAAGAAACATTGCTTCACTAAGACTACAGTATTTTTCTGAAGTATTTTCCCAGAAATCATTAGGAAATGGAAAATAATGCTCAGAAAATCTGCTGCTGTGCACCCTGATGCTCTGCAATACACAGATTTAAGGCAGCAAGCAATGCCACAGGTTCTGGGCTGCCTACCACAGAAAACTACAAGATGCACAGCTGGTGGGCCTCAGGGGTTCTTCATAGTGAGACCCCAGGAACCAGGTTCTTACTATGGTTTTAGGTTACCTGCTACAGAGTCCTGACTGTCAGTCTGGAAGCATAAGGGCCTGGATCACAGAATCACAGAATCACAGAATGTTAGAGATTGGAAGGGACCTCGAAAGATCATCTAGTCCAATCCCCCTGCCGGAGCAGGACACCTAGATCAGATCACACAAGAACGCATCCAGGCGGGCTTTGAATGTCTCCAGAGAAGGAGACTCCACAACCTCTCTGGGCAGCCTGTTCCAGTGCTCTGTCACCCTCACTGTAAAGAAGTTTTTCCTCATACTCAAGCGGAACCTCCTATGTTCCAGCTTGAACCCATTGCCCCTTGTCCTATCACTAGATGTCACAGAGAAGAGCCTGGCTCCATCCTCCTGACACTCACCCTTCACGTATTTATAAACATTAATTAGGTCACCCCTCAGTCTCCTCTTTTCCAGGCTAAAGAGACCCAGCTCCCTCAGCCTTTCCTCATAAGGGAGATGCTCCATTCCCTTCAACATCTTTGTGGCTCTGCGCTGGACTCTCTCCAGCAGTTCCCTGTCCCTCTTGAACTGAGGGGCCCAGAACTGGACACAATATTCCAGATGCGGTCTCACCAGGGCAGAGTAGAGGGGGAGGAGAACCTCTCTTGACCTACTGACCACCCCCCTTCTGATACACCCCAGGATGCCATTGGCCTTCCTGGCCACGAGGGCACAGTGCTGGCTCATGGTCATCCTGCTGTCCACCAGGACCCCCATAAAGCTGTTATGAAGTACCAGTCCAAGAGAATATATAATTAAGTAGAACTTATTACCATAATCGTCAAAATGCTTTAGAAGGTATTATCTTCCTAGAATATGGTGTGATCTGAGGTAAAACTTCCATTATTAAAACCAATACCATTAATTTTGTCTCTGTATCTCACACCAACTATCTATGGCCAGTTCTCAAAGCTGTGAACTAATGCATGCAATCATATTTGGATGTTCATGGCTTTTCTTCAGGTGTTCAGACCTCCTTGCACACATGAACACACACACAAGCACACACACATGCACACATACATGCTCTGGATCCCTCCAACAACTGCCCTTAGACTCATTCCACCCAGCACCTGGCCCTTGGATACTGTTGGTTCCAGCTACCTCATACAGAGACAGCACATGCAGACGGGTCTCTTGGTCGACCCCAAGCTCCGTGATACTTGCCTTGGACAGTCTGGTCCCTTCAGTAGTCAATTTGCAGACACTCCAGTCTCTCCACTATCTGGCACAGACTTACAGCTTCTTTGACACCTGCCTCCCATGCTGCTTACCCTGTTTGCAGATTAGTCCATCTTGATGATCACTAATAATGACACATGAGTATGTCCATGTGTGTACCCATGTGATACACACACACACACCCTGCAGAGCAGGTTTGTTTTGTTCAGTGTCCTCAGTCGTTGTGTCCCAACTGCTCACATTGGGACACCTTTAGCACCATGGCTTTCTGCAAGGCATGACCTCAGGATTGCCTTCAGAGAGAGTATGTTAGCAGAAGGGAAGATGAAGAAATGGGAGTGAATGATACACACTTGTTGTCAGAAGTTGACTGAGGTGTCAACCTGGGAAGTCAGAAGCTCTTCCAAGTCCTACCCTCACACGTGTATAGAATAAGTGCAACAGAATATAGTTTGCCCATGGAAGAAGCTATAGAAATCAGGTAACTAAGCAGAATATTTCTGGAAAAACAAAACAAACAAACCCACAAAACAAAAAAATCAATAGCAATTCAAATGCAATGCATTGTATTGCATGCAATAAGTCACTAAGTCAGTTCCAAATACGATTTTAAATAATCACAAGAATAAATTATGAAGACAATCAGACAACTAATCAACCCATAACATTTTTTTTTAATGAATGTCAATCATCAGAATATGGCTCAGTTTATGTAAACATTACAGGCCCCTCTAAAATAGGTCATTCAACTTTCAAATGTAAGTAGAAGTCTCTCAATCTAATTGGGGCAATTAAATGTGTATTATTAAGGATTTACTCAGTTCTTTTAATCATTGTACAATTTATAAGTCAGTTTCTTTTATCTGTAACTTAAATCCATTAACACAGAGCACTTGAGGGATTGGGCATCATTTTCATCAACTATTATTGCTCTGAAGTAAAATCTTCAGTTTATTGCAGTATAATTCCACGTTAATTTGAATCACTGTTCTTCGTTGCCTGCAATAGGCTTTATTTTTACAGCACTTGACTCTAACTGCAAGTTACAGGCAAAACCAATTCTAAAGACGTAAAGCAGGTGTAATTGGCATAGAGTGCAGCTGGCTTTTTTTTTTTTTTTTTTACTTTAGCTTGTTTTTTGAAAAACTGCTGTTGGCATCTGCACTGGTTATAAAAGGTTTAATTCTTTTCCTAGGTTAGAGCTCCACTTGGTGGTTAATTGGACAACATGTAACACTGTAATTTACTTTTCACTATAAAAAATAATTACAAATATACTCATGTTTATTTTTATAATCTAAATAAATAATTTTTAAAACCTAGGAAGATGTAGTCTCTGCCTGTACTGCAAGCTGATAAGAGTATTTTTAAAGATGGCAACACAGTTTCTTAAAGAAGATGGTGATAGAATTTTAATTAATTCTCTCTAATTTCTCAGATTATCTAACAAAACATTCTTAATTGTACTTAGGAGATCTAGACCAGCTGACACAAGAACTACCAAATTTTTTCCACAACAATAAAGAGAAGCAATTCTGATTTTTCACTCGGATTCTATGGGGGTGGGGGAGAAAAAAGAGAGAAAAATATTTCAATTTAAAATTACGTGTTCAGCTAATTTTTTAAACGATGTGTATTCTGCATCAGACAGCTAAATAGTATATCAATATTTCTCATCTATTGAGACCCAAGCTAGCTAATATTTTCAGATCCTGAGATTTATAATCCTAGAAAAATAAGGCAATTTTTGCTTATCCATGTTAAAACAAAATGGTGTTCACTGGAAAAATTGCCACTGGGAAAAAAATTCTTTTAGTTCACTGGTTTTGGTACCAATTAACTCCTTTCATTTCATCATAAACTTTAATGACAGAATTGGAACTGACAAAAGACACATGAACAATCTAATACCCAATAGAGACACTGGAGAGGTGTGCTGGTGCTAGGTAGCATGAGGTTATGTTTTGGATTTGTGCTGACAATAATGTTGATAACACACTAATGTTTTTGTTGTCATCAAACAGTGCTTACATTAAACCAAGGACGTTTCCAATTTCCCATATTATGCTAGCTTGGAGGTGCACAAGAAGCTGGGAGGGAGCATAGCCAGAGTGACACATACAATGGCCGGTGGGATATTTCATATCATCCAACATCATACTCAGACATAGCCAGGAATCTGGAAGGAATCTGGAACCCCCTCTCTTCCAGAATTACGGTTTTGGGTCTCTCTCTTCTCCGAGATAGCTAGCCAGCGATGGCTGGGGCCTTGATCAGTTAGTGGTGAGCTGTGTATCACTTGTTTGCACTATTATTATTATTATTATTATTATTATTATTATTATTGATGCTGTCTGGGTTTAAACCATGACAACAAGAATCATCAACCAGGTTCCCAGTCTTACTGCCACACCTATTCTTAGCTATTGGAAGAAATGTAGAATTAGTACTAGATAGCTGGTCTTCCAGCTACTACTTGCTGTCACCTCTTTGACCAGCTTTCAGTTTACAGAAATCCTGTCCTAATTTAGTGACTTTGTAACAAAGTCTCAGCAGAAGGCCAAAATTATATCTGCTAGCTTAATTTCAGAGTCTCTAGGAAAGACAGCACAATCACAATCTTAATAGCATGCCTCCTGTCACCCTCCAGTGACCTCCATGTCTGAATACCTTCTAAATGAAGAGAATGCGTAGACAAATCATGTCTATAATTGTTCACTATTTACAAATAGGCAATGAGCACAACTGAAACACAGTAGGATACACTTTTCCACTGTGAGGTTGATCAATTTTCCCAGAGAGGCTGTGGAGTTTCCGTCCCTGGAGGTCTTCAGAAGCCATCTGGAGATGGTCTTGGGTAACCCAGCTCTAAGAAACCCTGCTTGTGCAGAAAGGTTGGACCATATGATCTCCAGAGGTCCCTCCAACTTCAGCTGTGATTCTCTGATTTTGCTTAAAGGAGAATGTCTGAAAACCTTTCTTTCTGAGGATATATATATATAAAATACCAGAAATGGTAAAAATCCCGATGAATTCTTGTTATTCCTACTGGTGTTTTCACTTTTTCTTCAAGGACAACATTTGATTGTTTCTATAGCTGATTAACTTCTTTCTTTCGGAAACTTATTGTTTATTCTATCAGCTGTTCAGTGCAACTCTTAGAAGACTGGTTTGGAAGTCAGATGAAAATATTTTTCTATAAATTCTCTCAAACATCCTTATTCTAGATAAGAATAAAAAGAAATCCTGACCCAAGGGTGCAAAGAATTTTTATATGAGAGTCACCTCCAAAAAGACTTGGGAACAGTGTTTTGCCCACGCTCCTGAATCATGCTCAGATAGTCTTTGGAAAAGGGTGAGTTTCCTTAGAATGAAACCATGCCAGGGACTGTAAAATAATTTAACAGTATAGATCATAAAGTGTTTGTGTCCAGGTAAGTACTGTGGCACTATTTAATTTACTGAAATAGACGTGGTTATTAGTTCCTACTTTCAACTTGGATACCTTTCACGCAGGTCCACCAACTTTTGCCCAGAACTGCTACTTCTCCTGGTACAACAACACAGAACTTCTGAAACTTCTGAGTACAACATTTCCTTTGGTAAATGAGACTTAGTCATGTATGGACCAGCCTGAGAAACACACTTTGTACAATAAATCCAAAAGGTTAAGATGAACCTGAAGAGACTGGCTTTTGCTGGAGAATTTTTTATGGAACTTTGTGGCCTGAAATTATGACAGAGCTTAAATGCCTCAGAGTGGTCTCCATCTAAAACAGTTTTCATAATTCTTGTCTGAGCACCATATAATTCTAAAAACCTTTGAAGTGAGATGTTGGCAAATATTTACCCTCTCCTCTGAACACAGTTATTACATTAGGGAATTAAAAGGTAAAACAATAAAATATTACATCTTAGATATCAACTGAGGAATAAGAGATCACTAGGGTTTATATGTGATCTAAAAGAACAGTTAAAATCACAAACTAGTAAAGTAGCAGGGTTATCTTCACATATGCACCAACTTTATTTGAAAAGGAGATCGTGGTTTGCTAATATTTTAGAATTTTTCAATTAGCTTTTTATATTCAGTTCACAATAAAGCAGTAGATAAGAGAGAAATGAATGGCAGAAGACTTTCAAAAGACTATTGATAAAGTAACTCAGGAAAAACATCCCTTAAAACTAAATCGTATAGTGAGAGGCAAGTAATAGAGATTAGAATCTAGCTGAAGTATGGGAAAGAGGAAAAATGATTAATTTTCTGCAAGTAAAATGCTAATCCACAATGTCATTGTTTTCACTGAAGAATACTGTGATTGTTCTTACATTTACTAACAATTTAAAAAAAAAAAAAAAAAGAAGTTGTCACTGTAGTTTTTTTCATAAGAGTTTCTGACAACTGTTTGGTCTGAATAGGAAATCAAGCATATGGATGTTTAAAGAATAGTCATTATACTTTTTCCTTAGTATTTTCATATTGGTTGTTCACTGTCTCTTACTTTCTGGCTAATAACAGTTGTTCCATGTCAGAATAAGCAGAAAAACAGAATTACAGGGATATCAAAGAGAATTCTAATAATTAGAATGTAAATAAATTTCACCAGAGATTTAAATGCTATTTTATCTTACTTAATGTGAAAATAAATGAGAGGAAAGATATATACAAAATTATAAATTATATATAGAATACAGA
>NW_010130828.1:0-12087 GCF_000699245.1 Pterocles gutturalis | reverse complement strand
AATCAATACTCACTAAAATTGTAAATGAAATTAATTCAGTATCAGTAAAAGGGGCATTATTTACACACACAGGCGCTGGAACATAAACATCAGAAACACAAATTATTAACTATATAAATTAATATATAATAGATAATATTTCATAGCTGTTTATTTACTGATTTTCTATTTCTAAGTCATGATAATGCACCTTGGTTTACAATTTTTTTCTTCTGGACCAAAGAAAGAAAACCTCTAATTTTCCAGAGGCAAAGAAAATATATGGACATGCATTTTATCTCAGCTGTCACATGAGAGACACTGGACAAATTTCTAATGGTCACAAGGACATAATGCCTTTGATGGCACATCTTGAGCTTCTTTTACTTCCCCATAGAACTTCTGATTTATTCAGGTTTTTTTTATTTTTTTTCTGGAGATCAGATTTGTGCATGTCTCGCATGTTTTTAGACACACTCGTTTTAATGCATTTGGTATTTACAAAGAAAGTAGTATCTGTCAAATTGCAAAAGCGTACATTTTTCACCTGAACAACACCAAACAGAACATTATAAACCAAGTCCAAACACAGGACTCTGCTCTTTGTTTCACAGTCTTTCCTGCTGTGCCATTGCTTTGGGATAGATCTGAAGCAGAATAGACATAACTGGCAATCTGGAAAGCCCAATAGTCATCATCCAGTTCAGTCTCTGTGTGTTCATATACTTGCCTCAGAAAGGATCACCAAACACACAGAGTTCTGAAGTGACAGATGAATAAGTTTTACTAAAATTTAACAAGAAACTTTTATTTTTTCTTTTCCTTTGAATGTGTAGAGAAAGCTTAATGAAATTACTTACTATTAAGTTAGGGAATTAATGATCAACTCTTCCTCTGCCCTCTGTGGCCTCTTTATTTACAATTTGAGTATGTGACCACATGGTATTTTGGTTTTTTGTTTGTTTGTTTTTTGTTTTGTTTTGTTTTGGGGGATTTTTTGTCTGTTTTGTTTCATTTAGTTTGGTTTGGTTTTGCTTTTCTTGTTGTTGCAGCAATCAGAGCTTGGTTGCCTTCAGTATCTGGGATGTTCCTCCTTACAATCCACATAGCCAAACAATGTACTGTCTCCTCTCTGTACCCCAATGATCTCACAGTCACTTCTTGAGCTGCAGACTCTACCCCGTCACAGTAACACCTCCATTTTCCCTCTTTTTTTGTACCCTGAAGTCTTACCATCTTCTCTGGAGCATCATTACTCGCTTTCCAAGGCAAGGTATAATCCTCCTCTGGATCATATAGAATAATAGAATCACAGAATCATGCAACAGTCCAGGACGTAAGGGACCTCAACAGATCATCTGGTCGGGGTTTTTGTGGAAAAGGGAACTTAGATGAGATTATCTAACACCCTGTTGAATCATGTCTTGAAAACCTCTAGTGATGGGGACACTCCCCCGTCCCAGAGGAGGTTGTTCCAATGATTGTTTGTTTTCACTGTGATTTTTTTTTTCATTATGCTGAGTTCAAACTTCTTCCACTACCGCCTGTGCCCATTGCTCCTTGTTCTTTCCATGCTGCTCCTCGTGAAGAGAGAACCTCTATCCTCTTTGTAGCCACCCTTTAAGTACTGGAAAACTGTGATAAGGTCCCCTGAGTCTTCTTTTCTATGGGGGCAAAAGACCTAGCTCCTTCAATCTTTCCACACAGGGCAGGTTCTCCAGTGTTTTGATCATCATCATGACCCTCTTTAATCCCTCTCCAGTCTCCCTCTGCAGTCTGTCTGCACTTTTTTTCAATTGTGGGGATCAGAGCTGGACACTACTCCAGGCACAGCCTGGCAAGCACTGAGTGGGGTGATCATGTCTCTATCTCTGCTAGTAATGGCCCTGTGGATGCAGCCCAGGATATAATTTGCCTTGGTTGCTACAGCAGTGCACTGATGTTCAGCTTGCGGTCCACCAAGACCTCCGGGTACCTTTCAGCAAGGCTGCTGCCCAGCCACACAGATCCTAACCTGCACTGGGCTCTTTGGTTATGTCATCCCAGGTGGGGGACCTTGCACTTGCCTTTGTTAAACTTCTTACAGTTCTTGATATCTTGCTCTTCCATCCTGTCCAGGTGTCGTTGTAAGATGGCTCTCCCTTCTGAAGTCCCCACCATACCACTCAGTTTACTTTCATCAGCAAACTTGGTGAAGGTGCTTTCAATCCCATCATGCAGATCATTTAGAAAGATGTTGAACAGTCTAGGGCCCAGTATTAATTCCCGGGGGACCCCACTTGTGACAGGTTGGCAGCCTGAGTAAAAACCATTGTTCACCACCCTCTAAGTGTAGCCTGTTAGCCGTCTCCCCCCCATCTCATAGACCACCCATCTGCTCTTGCCAGTTTGTCTAGCAGGAGGCTGTGGGAAACAGTGTCCAATGCTATGGTGAAATCCAAGTAAACAATCTCCACTGCTTGCCCCATGTCCACAGAAAATGCTATGTTGATGTAGAAGGTAAATCAGGTTAGTTGGGCTGTCAGATGTTGCTGTATGACACATTTCTTCTGAACAGGGAGTCACTGGGCACATACCCAGAGGCAGTTTTTGAAACTCTTGAACTTCTTGTTGACAGAATGTACACCAGCAACCTGATAGACACGACTCAGGCATGAAAAGCCCAGTCCTATTTCCACTGAATAGACTATAAAATGGGTAAAGGGAAAGTAGAGCAGAGACAAGCTATGCAGAAAAGGATCCGGGTCGTGTTGTAAGTGAGCCCAAAACCAGAAGCTAGACCACTTGATTTCCAGTATAGACAACACTGTATCTCTCTTCACAATATGGCTGTGCAAATTCAGGTCCTTAGTAACAAGTTTACAAGCAAGAAGTGGGCTGCTGTCATATGTTTTTGGAGAAAGACTTAAGAAAGTGTGCCCAACCTGATCACCAAATGACAGCACTGAAAAGTTTGGCTGATTAATTCTGAGGAAAAGGAAAAGTGCTGAAAAAGGCTTGTATGTTTCAAAGTATTTTCTGTTTTGATTTGGTTTTGTTTTTTTCCTCAGTTATTCCTAACAAAAATTCTAATAAAAGATTTTTATCTGTACACACAATTGTATTTTGACTATTTTGAACAGAGGCTTTGAGGGCTGAAAAGAGAGGCAGTTATGTCAGAGACATCTAAATGAAATGAAAGAAAGGGAGCAAGGTAAAGTGTACCTTAAGGTTTTCAAATATTTCTGAGAAACAGTTAAGGATGGGATTCTAAGTATGAATTTTCATTCTTAAGAAAAAAAGAAAAATAGTCATTCTCAGAAAAAAGTCCGTCTACAGTTTAGAAAAACCATTGTGGCAGGCACCATTTTAACACCATTTACCCAAGTAATACTTTTTACATGAAGGTTATTACACTTGTATTTCTCCACAGGTACGGTTGTATTTTTAGGCGTCTCCTAAATCCTTCAAAGGGGCTGTCACTCAGTTATTCTCCTGCCACCTCTGGTGAGAGGAACGTGTTTTCTGCTGACAGGCTTTGCCAGTGGTTGAACACAAGCACATACTGACCCATGTTCGCCTGCCTCCTTTCCCCTGGGTGGCAGTACTATATAGCACTTTCCCAACAGATACACAGAACAGAGCAGTGCAGAGTGACATTGCTGTGCTGGGGAGAGAGGACACCAGTAACAGTACGTGAAAGAAAAGCATCTTGTCATACTGAGGATGGGAAATAGCTTTGGACACCTTGAGAAGCCATCATGTAGGACCAGTAGGAATAAATTAGTATGAATGTGGCTTAAATACACTGCAGAGAGTGTAGGATCCATTTCAGCTGCAACAGGGATGATATAAGCACAACTGGCTTAAGTGCTGTACTGGTTTTGGCTGGGTTAATTTACTGCATAGCAGTATGTACGGTGCTATGTTTTGAATTTGTGATGAAAACAGTGCTGATAACACACCCATGTTTTAGCTATTGACGAAAAATGCTTACAGTGTCAAGACCTTTTCTAGTCCTCACATTGTCCAACCAGCAAGTAGGCTAGGGGTGCAGAAGGGGACACAGCTGGGTCAGCTGAACCAAACTGACCAAAGTGATATTCCATACCATATGGTGACATGCTCAGCAATAAAATCTGGGGGAAGAAGAAGGAAGGGGGGATGTTTGGAGTGATGGTGTTTTGTCTTCCCAAGTAACCATTATGCATGACAGAGCCCTGCTTTCCTAGAGATGGCTGAACACCTGCCAGCCGATGGGAAGAAGTGAATTAATTCCTTGGCTTACTTTGCTTGCATATGCAGTTTTTGCTTTACTTATTAAACACTTTTTATCTCATTCCATGAATCTTCTCACTTTTACCCTTCCAGTGCTTCCCCATCCCACTGTGAGGGAGTCAGTAATCTGCTCTGCGGTGCTCAGCTGCCTACTGGGATTAAACCACAAAAAATGCTTAAAGTGATCTCTCTGTTTCTTTTGAGGCATCGACCTGAGGAGGAAACTGGCTGGGTAGGAATGCTGTTGAAGTGCTTCCCCACATATCAGACTGTGAATACTAAAAGCTGTGTTGTGCATTTTAAACTGACATTCAGTCTACAATTATGCTGTATTTTTTTTTCACTAGAGTGTTAATATAGTCGGTGATGTACTACCTTAGTGAAAAGACTGTTAATAAAATCACCTTGTGTGTAATAATTACTTATGTGTTTTATTAGCTAAAGTTTCTCTTAAATATTTTGTCAGCAAACACCTGCATCACTATCACAATCTCATTAATTTTTCAGACAGTGTCTAGTTTTCCTTTTTCTGTCTTCTTGAAATCTTTAAAAATATTGCAAATAACACTCATCCATTATTCTTTATGTCAAAAGCAATGGAATAAATTATCAAAGACTACCTTTGTCTATTTAAAAGACAGCACTGGTAGCTAGGTTTGCTTTTTTTAACTTTTATGTTGCAGGCATCAAGGAGTTACGTTATTGTATGAATCAAGAAGTGAGACCTTGTCCTCTTTGTTGAAAGTAGCTTGCCAGTCAGCTGGGCTAAGTGGATGGAACTGGATGCTTCACTCTCTGTTTTCCCTGGGCTACTGAAGTCAGCTGGAATCTCCGTCCAGCACTCTCCTGAGTAACCACTGAGGCTGGTTTCACACTGGTCGTTCAAGAGCAGTGACCCCACCCCATCCCATCTCTCTGTGCTGCTTAATAACAAAGGATTATGGAAATGAAGTCTGGCAATGAGGTCAAAACGCATCATCTGATTAATACCTTACGGACAGATTTGTCTTGGAGAAAGCTAGCTCGAGTGGTCCCAAATAAATACAGGGACCAAGCTGGCTGGTAGTGTTGAGTACCAGGGAACCAACTGCTCCAATTTATTTCATTGCCATTTTACTTATCAGTGTATGCGTACTTGATGTTTTTTCTTGCTTCTGAGAGTGAAATTAAGACTGGAATTAAGACTGTTTTTATGATTCTCTTTATGACCTTGCCTTTAAAACTCATCTTCTGTGGCTAGACTTCAAAAAAAAAAAAAAAAAAAAAAAGGATTTATGTATTGTGACACACAGAGCTGCAGCATTTAAAGGTAGGGACTGAGCTTCAAGTGTAGTATTCATAATGCAGAGTTCCTAATGTCAGAGACAATTATATTTTGTGGCAGAAGAGGATGTATGAATGGCATTAGAAAATCCAGCACATTCAAAGATGCCACACTACGTAAGATGCCAACAGAAAATGTCATAAAGTGTAACTGCCACTCTTTCAGAGCTGTGAATTTTTCCTTGTCGGAGGCAGAAACAGTTCTGAGGCCAGCAAAGCACTAAGAGTATAGAAGACTTTCAGTGTTGACTTTCAAAAATGCTGAGCGTTAGCTATTTCTAATTACTTTAATGAAACCTGCTGTTTCAGCAGCCTGAATCACTGACAGAGGATGTGATGCATCAGTGTGTATGTGTCCGTGTGTGCCTGTGTGTGAGGGAAGAAAGGCTTAAGTCACTATTTGTCACACTGCTTTGATGAGTATTATCAGACTGTACCTAGAAAAATAACAATTTCTAGTGAACAGTTAGGAATTAATATTAGCAGGGGAAAAAAAAAGTAAATTCTACACTTAGAGGGAAGAAATTTGTATTAAAACTACCTGACAACAAACAAGTCAATCAATAAAGTTCATTCCAAAAAAGAAGTCTGCAGAAGTTGTCTTCCATCACATTCAGCTTCTTATCTCCAATGTAAAATGATTGTTGTGAAAGATCTAACATATACTTTTATAATAGTTTATTTTCATTTACACAAATATTTTTGTGAGGAAAATATTTTCATCCCGCCACAAATACTATATAATGAAGTGGAGGAAATACAGCAGATGTCAACTATAAGGCAGAACAGAACTGAGGTGTAAAGCCATTGACTAGGTTTGCTTCTCTTCTTATACTCTTCTGCTGAGAAGGTTTAACTTTTAGTTTCTGATGAGACATGAAAACCAGAATATTATAAGGAAACAATTCAGGATGAGAAATATTCAGAAACAAACAAACAAAAGTCCTTATGAGGAATTACTTTTTGGTCCTATATTATATCATGCCTCTTTGAGGGTTTCTGTATTTTATTTTGCATGGTCATATTAATTATCAGTTTCTGAAACCTGTTCCAGTATTCAAAACAAAAATCAAATCCACCAGTCTAGCCACTGTATTTCCTAAATTAACAGTCAAGGAACATATCAAAAAAGGCACAAGATCCAGATCATTCTGCAAGTTAAAAATACTTTTTTTTTTTTTTTCCCATTTCTCTAAAACATAATTTGTAATAAGTGGCTTTGGTTGCCTTATGATAATCTTATTTCTTTTTCTTGATTTTTTTTTTTTTTTTAGCAATTATGAAATCCTGAAACTGGATGTTTGAAAAGTCTGAAAACTTTCAAACTTTCACTAAAATTTTCCCCATTAACTCCATGAAACATTTTCATACACTGTTGACCCAAAAGGGTCAAGAGATGTAGTAAACTGACAGGTAATCCAGATTAAAAAGCAAACAAATAAACAAGAACAAAACCCCCTACACTGTATAGTACATTTGGGAAAACAATGAATAATCTATTTGCTCTGGTTAGGAATAATCAATATAGCATTTCAGGTCTGATATGAGAACAGATGTCACCATTAAATGTATTTTCCTCCAAAGCAATCCTAACATTTTGTGAAGCAGCTAATCTTCTTTGGTACATTATTGTTTTGAAATGCAATTCCACAGCATAGCAAAACTGTGAAAGAGGAGTGATCTATGATCTAAACCACACTTTAAAGAATAGGCATGTCATTGTGACCAAAAGATCAGGTGCTAAAATACACCCCAGTCTCAGCTCATTAGGAAATACTCCAGGCTGGCAGCTGTGCCCTGCCTTTCTGTTTCAAACTCCCATGTCCTCTGGCAACATGTTGCATGTCCATTAGATACTTTGCAAAAGCTGTTTTTCAAATTATGTCTTCGATTTAGGCTCACATTTAACGTCAAGGCTCAGAGCTTGAGTTCCTTATATCCAACAATTAACACAAAAAGAAGTCTGGATAAAAAATTAAAAAAAAAAAGAGAGAGAAAAAAGACAAGTATTAATGTTCTTAGTATTTAAACTTATGCTCCTACCTGTTATTTCCTATGTGGCACCCAGCCTACTGAAAGTTTGCTAGAGGATGAGGAATAGTCAGACTAGGATAACTGTAATTCAGGCCATAAAATATATAATTTTAACACAATGGACAAGATTTGCATGATTTGTAATGATTTTTCTTGCAGTTCTTAAACAAGAATTTCTGATCTAAAATAGGACTGTTGTTCATTTATTTTTTTATTTCCAAAGGGATTTAAATTTCTTTTAAACACAGAAAAGGCCCTAGTTAAAAAAAAAATATAAATACAAAAGAATGTCTATTTTTTCTCTGTAAGAAGAGGGCTTTCAGTTTACCCATGTATTCTGTCTCACCCTGTATTTCCTAGGGAAAAATTGTGCTGCTGCTTTTACTGATTTTTTTTTTCATTGACTCTTGTCTTATGAGTATCCTTGATACTCTCTCCAGCTTCACAACTATAAAACCCATATTTCTTCTTCAGCAGAACCATCTGCATCTGCTTTTGTAAGAGACAGTACCTTGGCAACAGTAGGCTTCATTGTGTAAGAAGGGACTGACAGTATATTCTTTAAAAAACACACATTAAGGAAAAAAGAATAGCCTTATTTTTACCATGGCCTTATTTCCTTAGGAAGAAACAAGGGATAGATGACACAATAAGGATTTAAAAGAAAGGCTGTGAAAGGAGTAAGGAAAAAATGCTTTTATCAGGAGTTTAGAGCCCATTATGAGTGACAGCTGATGCCACAAACAAACTCTAATTAATAATGCTCTGATGAGAGTAAATGTCCCCTAGAGATGAAACAAAATAGAGCAGTGACAGAATATGTGAGAGAGAAAAAGCTAAGAATAAGATGAAGAAAATGTTATGGTATAAAAGTTCAGCATTTAAATAAAAACAAAACTCAAGTTCATGAAATAGCAATGCTCATGCATCCTCTAATAACCTCTAGTGTTTCCACTGCACTTCCCACATTTTGGGGAGACAGAATGTACCTTTGGGGAACCTGAACTTACATGCTTCTGTGTGGCAATGGTTAGTGAATTTTGGTTTCATTTGTAAAAAGCTTGTTGGCCATAGAAGGAAAAATGCCTTAAGATATTTTTTTTGTCCAAGTTATGTTACTGGTCATAGGAAATCAAACTCAGATATTGTCGATAAAATTATTTGCAGAGATATTTCCTTCCTCTGTGATTACTTGAACCGAGCAGATTTTAGAACCCTTGACCATGTTTATGGAACATTTACTTATGTGAATAGTCCCATGGGCCATTTTGTCTGAGCTGCTGCAAGGGAATGCCTCAGGTTTTCCACCTCTCCCTCCACATCCCTGAACACAAGCCTTGGCATCAAATTCCTGCATTTCCTGCCTCGTGATCACCCAGCTTTTACTTTAGGCATTTTGCAATCCTGCTCCATCATTTTATAAGAGGGAGAGCCCCCTTTGAAACATGTCATTTCTCACTGGCATGCCCTATCAACATTGGCAGCATAGGGAAAGTTGACAAATGTAAGGTCACTGGCTGCACTCCAATTCAGACCTTTCACATATCAGTCTTTTCCTGCTCTTTCTCTAAGGTTTAGCTGTGCCTCCAGAGCACACAGAAGCAGAGTTATAATTTTTCTTTTTTTTTCCTGTAAGATCATCTGTTGTGAACTGAAGTGCTCTTGCGTAGAGGAGGAGAGTGTGTTGTACTCCTCAGACTCCAGAAGTGAGACATAATGGTATGTCCTACAGCCATCTTCCCCCACCTCCCTCTTATTTGTCCCAGGCGCTAAATGTATTTTCCTTTTGCCAGGTCAATAACGTCCAAAGTGATTATGGTGAAAGGAGAGGGTGGTTTGCCTTTTTTCAGGAAACAAGGTGTGTTGTCAAATATTACATGTTTTACTCATGTTTTGAACTCCAAATCTTCATGATACAGTTTAAAAACAATTTTCAGGAAAGAAAAAGCTAGCAGTGATCTTCCAAGGACCAGGAAAAGAAAAACAGATTCTCTCCTTTGTGGTCATTTGGATGCTGCTCAAAACGCTTAGTGGAGAGACCATGTCTCTTGGCCTAACTTTCAACACACAGAAAATGGTCACTTGCCAGGGGTCTGGGCTTCTCTTGCATGGGCTTCAAGTGGAAGTTGTCAGCAGGTGAATGTAAGAACAACCCTTTCCACTTTCTCTGGTCTTTCAGAAACACCCTGGAGATTAACAATTGCCTGTGCCAATAATAACTGTTTTTAAGCAACACTGTCAGACTGAAAAAATCATGAGCATTTACACTTGCAAGTGAAGGTAAAGGTCTGCCTGCCTCTGCACTCAGGCAGATTGCCTGAATTGAACAACACAGAACAAGAAGTCACTCGTTAAAGGAAAATTACTCCAAATAACAGCATTTGCCTACCCTCTGTGGTAAAACTGATCAACTACAAATTATACAGTATATATATATCATTATGTATATACATAGCTGTATATGTGCATATTGTACACTACTTTTTTTTTTTAGAAGGAAGAAGATGTTTAGTGGAGAAAGCTGCCTGGCTGCTTTGCCTTCAGTGCTTTTTACCGAGTCAGAGTTGTCAGAAATTGCACTTCCTTAAAATCAAAACAACATGCACAATTGTGAGAAGTTTTGTATTAAACAGTAGAACAGGGAATTTGTTAAAGACTTGGAGGCTTCTGGGAAGAAAAAAACAATATCTTAGTACCAGGGAGAGGATTCTGAGTCACCTTCAGAAGTACTGAAAAGAAGACTTTCCCAGGGAGAAAAAGGAGCCCATCCGGAATTTATTACAATACGTGAAGCCATTAAAATTGATGAACAGAAAAGATGAGCAGGGACAAGGATGCAGCTGTCAGATACCTTTTAATATCAAACCTATGTGATCATGCAGGCTTGAGTTTCTATTTTTTAAGAGTTAATATGGTATAGTCTCATAAATGAAATATATTTATAAACAGGGATTAAGGCTCTGGGTAAGTCATCAGCCTATTTCAGACAAATGAGGTATTTAGTGGCCATGCTTTGAGTGGGAGGTTGGATTACATGACCTCCAGAGGTCCTTTCCAACCAGCATTTCTGAGATAAATCTTAGTGAAATGTTCTCTCATGGTGACTACGCTGATGAATGTAGAAACCAGGGGAAACTACTATAATGATACACTTGTTTTTTAAAATATCTAAACAGTAAGATAAAGGTGGTTTTGCATGTTAATTTTAAAAATAAAAGCATACCTGGTGCTAATTCACCTAGTTCATTTGTGGCTTCTTTAATGTGCTGTCCCTCCCACTTAGACATTCTTATTTTCCTGACACTCCTTTAAGCCCAGCTTTCACATCTCATTCAAATGCTTGCCACTCCTGCTTTTTCAAGGGTGCAGTGAGAAAATATTTAATATCCAAGACTTCTTTAGGAAAAAAAAAAAAACAAAACAAAAAACAGCAATCTTCTTTTTTTCATGCCATTTTAATTGCTCTTTTTCTTTGGCACACTGAAGTCAAGTAAGTTACTGTTCCTAAATATATTGTTAGTTCAAAACTGACAAACACCTCAAGGTAGATAACTACATACTTATTCCTTTAGGGAATACAGTTTCCCATTTTATTTATCTCTTTCGTTATTCAACCGCAAAATAAATAAATCTCTGTAGAATGATAATTCCATGAAGAGTTTGGTATGTTAAAATGTGACAAAGTGTCACTGAAGTTTAGGAGAAGCATCTGCAAACATCAGTGATGTGTAAAGATGTGGATTAAGTCTGTAGAGGTTCATGTCCTTTCTCTGAACTTTGTAACAAATGCTAGTTTCTGGACTTGAATATCAAATACATTTAAGCTAATCATGAAATCACAGAATCATAGAATGGCCTGGGTTGAAAAGGACCTTAAAGATCATAGAGTTTCAACCCCCCTGCTGTGAACAGGGTTGCCAACCACTAGAGCAGCCTGCCCAGGGCCCCATGCAGCCTGGTCTTGAATGCCTCCAGGGATGGGGCATCCACAACTTCTCTGGGCAACCTGGTCCAGTGCCTCACCACCCTCACAGAGAAAAATTTCCACCTAATATCCAACTTAAATCTTCCCTCTCTTAGTTGAAAACTGTTCCCCCTCATCCTGTCACTACCAACCCCTGTAAATAGTTGCTCCCCCTCCTGTTTATAAGCTCCCTTCAAGTACTGGAAGGCCGCAATGAGGTCTCCCTGGAACCTTCTCTTCACCAAGCTAAACAAGCCCAGTTCCCTCAACCTTTCTTCACAGGAGAGGTGCTGCAGCCCTCTGATCATCTTTGTGGCCCCCCTCTGGACTCATTCCAAGAGCTCCACATCTTTCTTGTGTTGGGGACCCCAGGCCTGGACACAGTACTCCAGATGGGGTCTCACAAGAGCAGAGCAGAGTGGCACAATCACCTCCCTCTCACTGCTGGCCACTCCTTTTTTAATGCAGCCCAGGATGCAGTTCGTCTTCCCGGCTGCAAGTGCACACACTGCTGGCTCATGTGCAGCTTC
>NW_010130827.1:82003-135936 GCF_000699245.1 Pterocles gutturalis | reverse complement strand
GGCTCCTGCCATCGCCCCGTGTGCCAGGGAGGAGGACAAAGCCCCCCGGCTGCCCTGCCCCTCCGCGGCGGATCCCGGTGTCCCGCTGCTTCCATTTGTTTTTGATCTGCCTCATTAAAAGACTATTGATGGCTTTAACCATTGTCCTTGTTTAGGTGCTGATTTACAAGCGCTAATATCTGACTGCGCCGAGATTAATGGGAGCCCGCGAAGTTTACAATTATCCGCAGGTCCCTTGACCACACATGGAGGGGTTTGGGTTGGGGTCACGCACTCGTATGAAAAACTCCAAAGCAGGCTTAAACCTGGGAACGTTTTAATAGGATTGAATTTGTAATAGGATTTGGCGGCTTGGCCTAAACTATATGGTAGGGGGCTTTGCTCTGGTTTATTTCAGGGTTGAGTTTGGGGGTTTTTAACGTCCTGTCATGACTATTGCACAATAAGGTGAGGTTTTGAACTTTCTGAGTTTATTTTTCATGGCACTCTAAGCACAAATGTATGTCTTTGATATAGAGCATTAAAATAAAGAAGACTCTACCTGAATATATCTTGTGTGTGCAATAGAAGTAGATTCCAATTTTACACATTTTCTGGTGTGAATCTGTGCACTTCATGTGAGCTTAAAACCCCTCAAATTAGTGACAAAATCTATGACATTTATTAAAGAAAAAACAGACAAGGACAAGTGTGACTATTACTTCACTGAAGCAAGAGTTCTGTTGAATAACAAAAGATTCCCATGCCGACTCTTGCCTTATTCAAACAAAGACACATTAGGAAATAGTAACCAGGCAATAAATCAGATTTATTGAAAACAGTACTGCAAATAGAGGGGAAGTTGCATGGGAAGGTAGGAGAGAACCTAAAAGTCAATCATATGAGCAATTATTTCTCACTTAGAAGTTGGCAGCAGGGAGTTTCAGGGGTAGCACACACTCCGTGGCTGTTAATTCATTTTACGTCATTTTGCACTGCGCTATAATGCTCATATGCTGTTTAGAGTGCTGTGAAACAGGTTATTGTGAAATACCGCATTATTAGGTATCCTCATTTAATAGTTTTTCTGGGTTTGGGCCTTACTGGGGTCTTTTGTGGGGTTTTGTTGTGGGGTTGTGTTGTGGGTTTTGTTGTGGGTTTTTTTTAGTAACACAGCAAAACTGGAAATATATGATATGTGTCCTCAGGGTCATGAGAGCACTTTTCTTTCAGGATGTAAACTGTAAATCCTACAGCACCAGGAAAGCTACAGTGGCTAGAAGGTACCATGAAAAAATAATGGGAAGCTAATACAGATTCAGTTTTCCTAGCTTTAAAAGTTCTAGTGCAGTCAGCCAACTTTAAGGAAATAGGAGCTTCTGAGGGAACAACAGCAGCAAATCCTGCACTAGCATACATCCTGTGAAATGTCAGAGAATGCCATTGGCTTCACTGGAGTAGCATCAGACAAAAGACAGCCAGATCTTGCTCCTGTTTAGAGGCTCAGAGCTCCATTTTTTATAGTCAAGGCTGATGCAGCAAAGTGCTAGTGCCAGGGGTACGTGTATGTCTGTATTCTACCTGCCCAGTCCTTTGCATTATTGTACCCCCAGATGTTGTGCTTCTTTCCTGTCCTTATAAAATCAAGGGCTTGAGTATTCTGTGGGAAGGTTATCTACATCTGGTTCCCCTAGCTAGAATTATTCATTTTTATGGGAGTCTGTAACAGCTCCTTGGAAATACTGAGGCAGGTTAAGATAACAAAAAAAAAAAAAAAAGTTTGTAATAAATTTAAACATAATAATCACTCCAAAGGCCATCCATGGTTGTGTTATTTGCTAACTTTTTATTCTAGTGTTGATTTTCAAGCAAAAATGTACTACCTATGCATCACTGCAGTGTAGGCTTTGAGGAGAAGTTGCATGTAAGGCTTTCTTGACAAGTGAGTGGAAGTTGTGTAGTGCAAAATAACCATCCCAATAAACTGTATAGCCATAGTTTTATTAGGAGGATTAACAGCTAAAATAAGTACGTTTCAAAATGTGCATCGTCACTCTAAGCCTTCAGGAGTAACATCTGAAAATGAGTGGGACAGTCCTCACCTTCCTGAGAAAAGTTGGTCCATGCTATTTGCAGGTCCAAGAGGACAAATCTGCTTCAGTATAAATTTTTCTGGAAGGCTTAAAATCCCATTGAGGCTAATTTTATTTTGAGTATTTTCAATAAAACTTTGTAGGATTGTCATTTTACAGTCTACCCTGGATCCTGTGGCGAATTCAGTGGCCACAACATTACAAGAGACACATAGCCCAGTGTATAAGGTAATTTTGAGAATGTTTTAACGGGGAAAAGTGTTTTCGTCTCTGCTATTTCCTTTGAACAGGGATTACACTCTCTCATTAGCAGTTCCTCAGTGTCTGACTGAAGTAGGAATCTGGATGAAAATGCAGCAACTTAATCTAAACAAGTAGGACATGGTAATTGCTCACAGAGAGGAATACTTTAAAACAGTTAGTAAAAGCCTATGGGGTAGGAAAGGAGGAAGGGAGGAATTGGGGGAGGTGTTGCTCCTGGACTAACCAGGTAGAGCTGGCTGCTGATTTGGTGCCATGCTAGATACAAAGATGTGGCTGCTTCTAATTTCAGCTTGATAATGCTCAGGCCCTTCAGGCTGCCCAGTGCTCTCCTCTCTGTTTCTTCTCCCAACCTTTATCAATAAGAAACTCTTCCATTTTCAGCATCAGCTCTGGTGCTTCATTCTGAAGCAGACTGTGGGATAATGCACCTGACACTGGGAGAGTGAGGCCGGATATATACACTTTCATTACCACTTATATGTGCAGCTCCATCAACACTTTACATTTGCTAAAAACCACCAAAAGAAGCAGTCCTGCCTGCCTCCAGCCCTCACTGGGCATTTCCATCCATCCTCCTTTTTGCTGGCAGCCTGCGCCATCACACCTACAAGCAGAGGTCAAACACTTCTTGGGACTGACCTGTGTAATCTATCCCACAGACGAACATAAAATGCAAATGGAAATCACCACCCTCACTCACCAGTCAGTCCCCTGAGCCAGCTGCCTGTGGGACTGCTCTGGAGGAGCCAGGAATGAGGAACAGGGAGATAAAGGAGATGATTGCTGCTTTTGGAAGCAAAGCTTGTGCTATTCCCTCTGCCCACACAATGCAAAGAGCTAGGCACCCCTAAAAGCCTCTGAATTGTCACACTGGGGTGCAAAGCAGAGCACAGAGGGCTGAGGTACCAAGGTCGGCTGTTGGCCACCATAATTGTGCCCAAAACTTGCAAGGACGGGTGGGGTCCAACCCAGAGAAGTGGAAAAAAGTGTCTTCTGAATCTGCTGGATGGGACACAGATGGAAAAAGGATAATGGGCAACCGTATGGATTAAATCTGTGTATCCACATAGCCCATAGTAAGAAGCACTGCCTTTCCGTATGCATCAGCTGTAACAAACCCAGGTTGTGCAATTGCCACAGGGAGGACTGACTTTCAAAGAGCTGGTGACAATGGCAGCTGCTTTCAAGTGTGTGTCTGTGAGACCTAAAAAAATGCCAGTTTAAAAAAAAAAAAAAAAAAAGAACAGATTATATGCTTGAACATAGGCAGTTGCCATGTTTCTGCAGTTATTGCATTGTCTTTCTGGTATGACAGAAATTTAAAAGAAAAGCATATACAATTATGACAGCCATGACAGACCTCTGGGGTGGCTTGTGGTTGTTACCAGAAAAGGTGTTTAAGATGTAAAAATATTGTGCGGTTTTTAATCAAATTACTGAAGTTTATTTGGGGCATTTTGTTATTTACTTGTAAAACATAGAGTGAATAATTTTGAATTGGTATATAGTGATTGATTCTGACTAATGAAGAAGTTTTCTCTCTCAGACTAGGGGGGAAATCTCCTTACCTCTTTTAATATTTTTAGTGTGACACCAAAATTATAGACAAAAGTCTCATTATGTCTGTGTGTGAAAGGAAAAGGGGATGAGAAAGAGAGATTACACTCACTTAATCTGTAACACACTAGTTTAAAATTAGAAAGCTATAGCTAATTATCTCATTTGTAAAGATTGAGCAAAATCTGACCAAATATCCATGACAGAGTCTAATTTATCATATATCTCATATGATATCTTTTCCATAATAGCTAAATCAGTGAGACCCAAGTGCCAATCATTGATCTAATGGACAGATGGTGATTTCCATTTCATAAGGATTAAAGTTTTGGCAATGAGGATAGCTAGAGGTAACAATTTTTCTTGTGCTGAAGATATTCTTAAGAACCACCTTCACATATTTGTACTGTAAATGAAGGCAGTGTTTTTGTACACAGCCCTGCTCCTCACAACCATTGCTGTTTGTGCTTGTCAAGGCACCAAGCCACAGTGCAGATGTTCCTCATTCTGCTTCACTCATAAAGTACACAGCAGGGTTTAAGATGTTTGTCGTTTGCATGGAACCAGAATTTGCTTTCTGGCGTGCTGCACAGGCATGAGAGCATATTTTTGAAAGTCAGTAACATCATGAGTAAGTTTGATAAGTGTTTTTTTCTAAATGCACTTTGTTGCTCAGCCTCTAGTCTTTGCAAGACCAGAGAAATCTCAATGGGTGCAATGTGGCCCTCTCTGAAATTTCAAGACCACCAAGGACATCCCTAATGGCTGGGTCTGTGTTACACAGAGGGCTGCTGCATGCTGGGGAGATGACTGGGTCATGGAGGATTTTCAGCCAAGCAAGTGAGTGTCTCTGCCTGGCCCCAAATCCCCACAACAGCACTGTTCTCAGAGAGAAAAACGAGCCTGAGTGTCCCACAAGGCAAAGGTTTTTATCTTCACCAAGTGCCGCTGATTTGGTCAGGTTCATCAGCTGGATTGTAGCACTGAAGCCCATGAGATGAACTTAAAATATTCTTTCTGGGGGGTCTTTGATTGATGTCATTGGTTACAGGCCCTTTAAAGGGAAAAATTGCTTGTTTCTGAAGTCCTTGATGTAGTATGTCCTAGCTAGCATCTGTCTGAAAAATGAAGGAAATTGTGACAGTCTCCTAGTGTGGCTCCTCACAATAAAAAATGAGAAATAAAAAACCAACGCAAGGAAGTGTTTCACGTTATGTTTGGCTTCCTCATGCTCTTACCTTCCCGTTTCTGCTGCTCTGACTGCTGTAAGTTCCCACCATGAAGCTCGTACCAGTTGGGTCCTCGAGCTGCAAACATGAACCAGGAGAACTGGAATAGCTCCTGGACAAACACCAATTTGAAAAGACTAATAATTAAAACAATCCAAAAATGTTCCTGCCCCAAAGATGAACTGGAGGAATAAGGTACTTTCTGTGTTCTCTGCTGATGAGGTGCTAGCTCAAGATACTCTTTTGTTGTGCCAATGTGATTTTCCATGGAGCCACAGTGCAAGCTTTGTCTTTTACTAGAGAAAGTGTTAAGTGTAACCATATGCCAAGCATGAAATAGGAGCTAATAATAGATACACAAAGACAAGGGAGTAGAGTTAAACAATAACCTGATACCTGCTGGGATGGTCAGTCACATTCTAAGCACAGTTCTGTATGATAACTAATCTTTAGGCGGTTCTGGTAAAGTCCTGATTTAAATCCAAAGGAGAACAAGCTCAGCAAAGAACCTGTAAGAAAAATTGGATTGCACTGCATTAAGGCAGACAAAGAAAAATCGCATAAATAGAGGCTGAGGCAAAGAGTGAATTACAGTTAGTGGAGTCTGCTCTGTCAGAAACTGTATGTCTGTGATGTCTTCCAAGCTTGGAGGAGCACAGCTAGCTCTGACAGCAGGGTCACAGAGTGCTGCTGTTTATTTTATAGTGAAGCCTATCTTAAGTGAGCATGCAAGGAAGCGGTGGAAAAGGTTGGTTAGCAGGAAAGACCATGAGCTGGGACAAAATTGTACTTAATTTGAGGAATATTTTAGAGAAGCCTGTCAGGACTGCCAGGTATACTGGGGGATGTGCATCAGCACTGGTGTGGAGGGACAATCTCAGTGATGTGAGAGCAGCCTGACCAGTTCATAGTAATATTTAGACCTGGTGTTCATGTAAGTGGGGGCAGAAGATACAGGCAGGGAAAGGAAGACTGTAGGTAGTGAGCAGGATGGATTTCCTGCTTCCTAATGCTAGTTTTTGTGTTATGACTCTGGGTTAGGATGAGGGAGAGCTGGAGGAATTTATTTTTTCTCCAAATAATGTACCAAAGAAAACTCTGAACACAACCAGTGTCTGATTTGGGTAGTGGAATGGTCTGGGTGTAGAAAGCTTGGATTAATTGCCATAAGATGAAAAAGAAAATTTGACGAAGTGATCACTGCCATTTCTTGGAGGTGCATTTCTGTGTGTTGAGAGCTCACCACAGCATGCTGCCGTCTTCTAGCCATCCTGTTTTCTCCTGCTGTCAAGACCTGTTAATCCAGAGGTATCTTGTTTCCCTGACACTGCTCCCACAGTTCCCTAAAAGAGGGACTGGGCACCCCAAATTTCCTTCCTACCTCGTCCTGCCCCTTCTGGGGGGCAGTGTCACCTCTTTTGGTGACACTGATCCTGCCTACTAGTCCTCCAAACACTGGAAATCACTATTAATGCCATTTTTACTGTGTATATTTCCACAATTTGCCTTTTTAAAAAGTGTTAGGAGGGGTTTTTTTTAATTAGCTGACAGAGGAAATGGAGCAAAAGAAAAGCATTTGGTTAGGTACAGCCCTACAGATCTTGGTGTTTTTCTTACCAAAAATGAAAAAGAAAACAAGTTGTCCTGTGAGTATCACAGCTTGTGGAGCCTGCTTTCCTACAGACTTGTATCCCATTTCCTTACCTCACTCCCACAATAGTTCTGTCTCCCTCTGTAAACCCTCTGACATCTGTCAGGCAAGAAATAGCACATACCCTGCCTAATCTGGAGCCATGCATATGCAGATTGGGCAGCTGGCTACTACCAACCCATATAACATATCACATCTGAGTTCTTCCTGCCCTCTTTTCAACGGGTTTTTTCACGCTGGGTCTCTCTCCACTTCCCAGCTGCAGATTTCAAAAAATGCAGTTAATTGTCTCTAAGGCTTCTGCTCCTCCCTCAAGTTTGGGTTAAATTTCCCAACAGACTAAAACGGTATTAAGACTGACTGGCAGAGAAGTGAAGAGCCAAAGGGAAAGAAGCCTGATTTCCTTAGCAAACCAGCCTGAAATATTTCACTTAAATAATTATCTTCAAAGCTAATACAGTATTTTGTGTTACTCTTCTGTGGCACAAACAAAAGATGTGAGAGGCTGTATCTCAAGTCAGCTGTGGAAGATGGCATCTGTGCCCCTTTACCCCAGGCTGTAGTCACTAGATTAACCTTCGGGGAGGTAGGAGGTGCAATACTTCATAGTGGGAACTGAGCCTCAGCCTCTCGAGAGAACACCAGTTGTTTTAGGTAGGGATTCCCCCAGTCCATCATGTTGGTGCTTTTCCCCCAAACCGGCTGAGGTGACATTAAGTGAGGCAAGAACTGATTCCTGGGTGATGATCACTGTCACCAGGCCAGAGAAGCATAATCAGCATCAGTATCCATTTCAGTACTGAACACAAAAGGTGGGCAGCACTGGCAGGGGAGTCCAGTTCGGATCATACCTGTTATTTGAGAGGGGAAGCACACACCTGGATTCTCTTTCCTTTTTTGCCTGTTAGAAGTTTGAAGTAGATCCTCAGTTAGTGCCTAACTGTTAAGGTTTTTCCGGCTCTTACGCTGAAACCCAGAGCATAATTCTTGCTTGTCTTTTAGCCTGGTGGCTGTGTCAACCATGGAGCTAGAAAGTTTTGATGGCTTTCTTGCTATGTCTTAACGAAGATTAAAGTACAACATATTTAGTTGCAAAGACTCCTCAAAGAAGCATCGAGAGGACACATGCAACCTGCATGTAGGCTTTCTTCAAAGGCTCTAACTTGTCCAAATTCAAGGAAATTTTTCATAGGGAGAAATGTAGGTACATTTTTTATCCCCCAAAAAATAGTTTCTGGCAAACATCAAGTACCTGTCTGAAAGCTTACATCATTGAACTTTTTTTTAAGACACTAGAGTTATTTGCCATGAAAACATATTTTTCACTAGCCTTCTCTTCTGAAATGATCTGCCAGTTTTAACTGAAACCTAGAAAAAATATATCATCTCTCCAGCATGGGAAGTTCTAGCCATTTAAAGTTTAGCAAAGTTACTTAAATTAATCTGTTACCATAATACAGAGGTATAATGCACAGAACAGCCAGCTTTACATGCATAACAGGCTGGTGGAAAAGTAAAAACTCACTTGAAATTTACCATATATTTTGCGAAAATTTAGGCTCATCTGGCATTCCTATACAAAATTCATCCTGCCATGAGGCAGTCCTCAGATTTCATATTGACTATAGAAATTATGGACTCAGCATGACCAGGTTCCATACCCTAAATATCATATCAGAATGGAAAAAGGGCAAAAAGATAATCGGAACTAATACTGAGATTTTCCCTTATGTCTGTGCACCTAGATTTAAAACATTATTTGAAAAATGGATAGGATCTCAAAAATACATCGTTGTGGAACATAAGCTTACTAATCTTACACTTTATATGTATTTGAGCATCCTTTTGCAACTTCTTTTTCCTATCTAGAAAAAAATAAAGGGAAAGGCAAACAAATTGTCGGGGGAATGAAGGGGGATCCCAGCTGCACTGGAAAGCTGGAAAGGCTTTGACATGGAGGTTTCATTATCACTTCCACTCCCTCCCTATAGGCATTCATTAAAATGTCAACCGTGTGAAGGTATACCCGTAAATATATAAATAATACATAATAATTTCATTTGCAGATTCCACTCGGGAATTCTAGCCCCAAACCATGTTAGTCTTGCTTATACCAGGAAAAATCATAAGCGATATTCTGTTCCAGTGAGGCTCCACTTGTAGTAATAACATTGGTGTTGCAATACGCAGCGGGCACATGGCTTTTCCTTCAGTATCATTGCATCCTACTAACATACTGTGGTATGTGATCCCTGATGACTCTGTTGCCTTCCGCTTTGCAAGGTTAAAAGTTGTCGTCTTAAAATAACAGCAGCTCAACTTCATGTAATGGTGGTCTCCAGCTAGTTTATCCCTGGATGTTTGGACTGCATGGATCATCTCTCAATTCAAGTCCTCACATGGACAAGTACGGGAAGGCACTGGTAGTAAGGAAGTACAGTTATAAGTTCATGGAGGCCACCTTAGTTATGGTGTTGACTAAAATCTGCATGCTTAGCTTTACCCAGCTTTAGCAGCACATGGGTGTTTATGCACCGTACGTGTTTATCAAGATCCGTTTATCATGATCCATTTATCATAGTCCGCTTTGCACAAAGGCAATGGCGAGAGCCTAGGCTGGTTGCAGAGAGAGATGTTGTTTGATAGACAACTGTGTCTAAGCCATTATGGACAAGACATTAACAACCTGGGGACAGCTGCTGGGCAGTCTATGTGAAAGGGGTGGGTGGTCTTAGCCTTGGTCATGGCAGCCTGTTGTCTACATGATGAAAACTCCCTTGCAAGTGGCATTAAACACCCAAGTTGGTGTTGGTGTTGGTCTCTGGCAATCTCAGAGAATTTAGGAACTGAATTAACATAGAGACCAGATTACCTTCTTGGCCCTCCCAGTGACCCCCGAAGAATAGGGCAGAAGGAAAAACCCGTGGACAGGGCAGCCTGGGAGGCTTTGCCTAGCACAGTCCCTATGAAATCCGTTCCTTAGGATTGCAGTCCCCAGGGCTGTCAAGTCACTACTTTGTAAAACCAGTAAGTTGCCTTTTAAAAGATGTTAAAGGAATTTTAAGGAAAAAAAAAAATACATAATTACTGTAAATGCAAGTTTTCCATTGGGTCATACATCTGCATTTAACTTAGTGATTTAGTGATTCCTAAAGGAAACGATTATAGTCCTTTGTTCTTAAACAAATAAGTTGTGTTCTTTATCCTCTGAAAAAGCTGATAATATGATAGGTGCAGCTCTAAGGAGTAATTATACTAAATGGCCGTGGATGCCTCAAAAGACAGAATACATCTATTATGCAGAATTCCCTACAGAAATCTTAGAAATCTTATATGCATTGATTGCTAGTTAGCATTAGAAAGACTTTTGCAAGTTGACTTTACCAAAGAAGCAACTATTTGCATTAGCAAACAGGCAACATCAGCTAGCTGATAAGAATACTGTGGAGTAATGCAATTAATATAGCTATGTCTGTTAATTAGTGTTTGCTGACTGTCAAAAGAAGATACTGTTAGGAGACAAACTTATTTTCCTGATTAAAGAGTAGGGCCCATCTTGTTGAATTGAGCTGGACCCACTTTTGATCTAATTAAAGCTAGCAGAGTACTGTGTACTGGAAACTTGTGCCACTCTGACATACATTTGCATATTCATAAGTGAGATAGATTGATATTTTGCAATTAACATGGACCAACGAGAATAAGGCCTAATTAGTAAACATGCTCTCTTTATTAACTTTCAGGTCGGGCTTTTGTTGTACTATAAAGTAATAATGGAACAGGAAGTCCTTTCTAAGAAAAAGAGTTATGTCATATATAGTTCATTCCTTTCTCATTCAAGCTCCATCTGCTTGTTACTCTACTGTTACTCATAGCCATTTAGTTAATGATTGGGATGATGCAAAGGAGAAGGAGATGTATAGGAGTGGAGATGGTATATTAGGTCAAAATAGGAGTGCAAAATGTTGGTAAATGCAAAACTCCTGGGCAGTTCAGCTATAGACAAGTTCATTACAATGTGCTTTTCTGGTTTGAGTTTGCTTCATTCAAGGCAAATCTTCAGGTTTTGAATGTTCTCCTAGATCCTCAAACAGCAAAAATGAGATTACGTCAAGACGATGCAATACAGTGGCATGCATGCAAGAGGCTGGAGTATGGAGTGGGGTTTAGGAAGCTTGCATAGCTACACAAAGGCAGAAATTGTTAGATTTATATATAAATAGTATTTTATATGTAAATATTAATTTTAAAGATTGGATTGCAGAAATAATGATCTGCTCAGAATCAGATAGCAAAAGAATTAAAAAGCAAAATATGTCTCTATACAGGGCTTACTGCATGTGGTTTGCAGAAATAAGTCATACTCTCACATTACTAACTTATGTCCTCATTAAGATTAAGTAAAATTAATTCTGTATGCCAGTGTTTACAAATTCACTGATTCTAGCCTTCATTTTTTCTCTATTTAAAGTACACAAGGATAAGGCATTTAACTAGATGTAACACATCAGAAAATGGCTCGCAAACAAATAATATTATGCAGTATAAACTCCCATTAACTAATAATGTAGTTGACATTGATTGAAAGTGATTAACTCTAGTGCTCTTTTTCATGTTGTTAGTTAAAATAAATACCAGTGTATAAGGGAAAAGTTGGCATCTTCTCATTTTGCAAATGGATTGAACAAAGCTGACTTCTTCCTCATATTAGGTTAGACTAGAGGATTAGTAGATGCATTAGGGAGACACAGGAATCTAGGTAAAGCAATAATAGTCAATGAGGCAGTCTCACTCCATCATTCACCTTTCCTACTTAAAAGAGGTTAGTTACCTAATGATAAAATTTCATGGTCAATTTGGAATATGTAATTAAATCTGATTGTAAACCTACTGCTATTTCTCTCTTCTTTAGAGGTCAGCACAGCAGTATAATTCCTGACCCCTGTCCATAAGCATTTTCTTATAACTGGCACCAAATGTTATTTTGGAGGAGATATCTCTTTTCTCTAGCCTTCAGTCAGCAGCTTCTTTCTGTGTGAGATCTGGGAAATGAGGCACACTGATCCTCATCCCCAAATGTAAGTCATGGCAGGAGCCCAGCCCCTTCCCATCACAGCCACCCCCCTGGGAGTGCAGCGCTGGCTCTGCTGGTCTTTCATCACTCAGCTGTGTTTGCATGGCTAGTCGTGAGCCTGCCTGCATATGGCGGGGCTAAACAGTATTTTCCAGGTAGATTAACCAGCTTAGTGACATGCTGTCTGTGTTCCCACAACGTGCAGTCAGGCATATGTTGGAGTGGTTGCAGGTGTCACTACCTGCACTGCATCCACAGGATGCCACGTGGGTGGAAATCCTCAGGCCATGGTGAGTGCTGTGTGTGGAGTCCAACTCCACCAACCTCCTTCCTGTCTCCCAGGTTTCTCCTTCCCCTTTCACCTTCTCTTCACTGAGAGGAGGCCAGATATGCCTGTCAGTAAGACAGCCAGAGGGATACCATGTTCCTGAAGTTCCTGAGAGAGGGAAATTATCTGCTTTGCTTCTCTTGCCTTCAGAGTAGGATCCCAGAAGTGATGCCAGGGCAGGTGGTGCACCATGGTCTCCCCAGTGCTCCTTCAACTTTCCAGCACAGGAGCTTTCCAAACAGTGCTCTTCTTCTGTCACCCTTTCTGCACCAAAGCTTCTCGTTTCTGACCCAGCTGCTGGGGTGTAGGAACCAGGTATCTGCTTGTCATGGTTTTGATCCTGGCTGGCAGCCTAGTGCCACACAACCGCTTGCTCACCCTCCTACCTCCTCCCTCCTGGGGATGGGGGGGAGAATTAAAGGGGTATAGGGAAAAGAGACTCATGGGTTGAGATAAGAGCAATTTTATAACTGAACTACAATAATATTGAAAATAATAATAATGATGATAATAATAGTAATATATACAAGTATACACAAATGATACACAGTGGAACTGCTCACCACCCAATGACCAAGGCTCAGCTTGTTGACGGCTAACAATCCCAGAGCAGGGAGAGTCCCGAAACCACAATCCTGGAAAAGAGATAAGAGCCTGAATGTCCAAGAGAGGGGCGGCCCAGAGGGAGACAACCTGGAGCAAGAGACAGCACTTCCAGACAGATCCTCATCTATACACTGGGCATGACTTGCATGATATGGAATAGACCATTGACCAATTTGGGTCTCAATCCTAAACCTGAGGTCTAATCCTAGGCTAGTAATTGGGGCTGTGCTCCTTCCGAGCTTCTCCTGCACCTGCAGACACTGGCACAGCAGAGAGGCTGAAAAGTCCTTGACTGTCCTGGCAGCAACTATAAACATCAGTATGTTATCAGCCTTCTTGTCAGCACAACTCCAAAACATAGCCTTGCACTAGCTACTGAGAAGAAAGTTAACTCTTTCTCAGATGAAACCAGGACAGTGCTGTAGATGTCCAGCCTCCCTTCTGCCTCCTGCCACTGCTGCCCCGGCAGAGCTGACACTTCAGGAAGTGTATGGACACTAGCTCCTGCTCCTGGGACTACAGCTCTACCCACTCCCTTACTGGCTTTTATCAAAGAAAAAGACAAAACTTCTGTACTGACAATGATGGAAAAAAGTCCTGAATATTGTCTGCAATCAGCAGAAATTTACTATGACAGGACCATAAGAGCAGAAAATGAGGATGCTCCAGGAAAAAACAATGCAGTAGCCTATGATGGACTGTAAGTGATGAAGGCAAATAGTGATTAGCCTATCTGCAAAATGGCACAGTCTCAAAGGCTAGAAGGATGATACCCTACCCTCTGGAAAAGCATTTAGTTAGATAGAGATAGGGTAAGATTGAATCTCATGAGGCTAAGAACAGAATTCATTAAGACTTCTGCATCTGGGAACAGTTGTCTAAGCAGAAATTTACCTGGAAACCTAACTTAACCTGGAATCTTATAGAAAGTGGCCTCCTCCTGGGAGGCATGCAGTTGGGTATGTTTATCTCAAACCTTGCATGACGGCAAGATGAAGAACATCTCACTTGTGGATGGCTTTAGGCATGAACAAGGCATCTGATCATTCAGCCTTGGCAATAATGAGACACTTGTGAGAAACATAAAGGTGAAAAATGTCAGAGACTGGGGTTTCTAGTATTTCCAGTCTTAGGTGATATCTCAACTGAGATTTTCAGAGATGTAAGCTTAAGCGTCCTTTAAATGCCTAAGTCCTTTTCTGTGGCTAGCAGTTGGCTTTTAAAGCAATTTATTTAAAAGTCTTTCTTTTATTACCAAGCCCTACAACTTCCAGGTGCCCATCTGAAATATCACAGTTTGAAGCCTAAACCATTTACTATAGCCACAATTCTTTCAAAGTGTCTTAGGTGTTCAGATGAATGGCTGAGTGCTAAAACTCGATAAGTTCAGATTAGTGAGGAATTATAATTATCTAATATCAAAGGCATCTGACCACTGGAAGAACTTATTAAGACCTGCTTTTAATTCACCATCTCAAGTAGCTTTTGATTCAAGATTAGATTTTCATAAAAAGAAATGCTCTAATTCAAACAAGTATTAAATATAAGAAATCAGTATTGTCTGTACTCTTGCTATTTCACAGCTCAGGTTGGTTGCCCACCGTGGTCTCCCCTGAAACCTGAAAGTTAATCACTAACTTAGCTTAACCTTAAATTGAAGCTGTTGGGGGGGAAATGGCATTGATCTCTATTAGCTAAACAAAAAAAAAAAGCGAACAAGATATATTTCCATAGGCTTTTAGGTCCCATAATCATCTTTGTGAGATGATTGAGAAAGAAGAATATTCTCCTCCTGGGTAATTGTGACCTTAAACAGCCCCAGCCTGGCCCAGAACAAGTGGATGAGCAGTAGATAGAGGACAGCTGCCTGGCACTGGTAGGTGGAAGAGAGCACAGAGGAGAAGGTGGTAAGTGAAAATAAAGGGATGACAAAAATGGTCTGTCAGGTCATCTTTCCAGCTTTGAATGCTAAATAACTTAGGAGCTGGAGAGGAGTCAGTAGCTCCCGCAGTTTCCCAATCCTTGTTGTAATGGCTCACTTTCACTGGAAAAGTAATTTTGTTCCTCATAAACATTTAGGCTCCTAATGCCCCTTGAGCGCTGATCTCTCATTCATTTTGAACAGGAAAATTTAAATTAAAAAAAAAAAAATTCACATCTCTGTTTCCAAAGTCTGCTGGGCATGGTGACAATGGCAGAACAAAGTCTCTGAGCAAACACAGACATATCGCAAGCCAAGAGTGCTGAGTAGGGAACAAGACTGCACAGAGATGTTAACACATCTGAAAATCATGTCCTTGTAGACTTCAGAGACCTTAGAGAGCGCCCAGGAATCCTACTTTCTAGAGCAATTATGGAAAGCTTTTTCTATGACTCCATGAACAACAAAACCTCCATGAGATAACTTTTATTATGTGACTTCATCCACCCCCTCACTGACAGCAGAGACCTGTAGTGGGGAATGAAACTTTTTCTTCAAAACCTCCTCCAATGCACTGCTGAGTATTCAGGTGCCAACACTGTAACATGCAGTTTTATTTATAACAAAATCCTGATTTTTTAAAGATCTGCTGTGGTCTTATTTTTATTGGGGTGGTTCTACTGTCTCTTTTACAGTGAGAAAGTCCTAGATCTCTGACTGCTTTCAAAGTTCTCCTTTTCAGTTGTGGCTTCTAATCCTACTCACCTCATCAAAAGAAAAATGAAGAGCATTAGGTACATTTCTACTGTGCTACGCTATTCATCTTGCGTGAAAAGATGAAGCAAAATGGCTGCTGTGCATGCAGCAATTTGCACTCTGAATTATTCAAATGTTTTTTCTTCTCATGGCTAGATGGTGCTTGAATCAACTCAAACAAATCAAAGTGAGTAATAAATTGATATAATTTCCCATCAGTCTCACAGAAAGTCGCATTCAAAATAGCTGCAGGTTTGCCAGTCCATCCCACTATGAAGATTTCCAGGGTGGTGCATCTGATGCCTTTGAGTTACTAAACTCTTGGACTGGGACTTCTTGCACTTCAACAGTTGCTAGAGTTGCTACTTTTTTGTGCAACGGTGTTTCAGATAACGCCCCAGTCAGCAAGATGTCCTTCTTCAGAGTGGCAATAATCCTCCTTACTGCATATCTTCATCATTCTTGTGGGCGTGATATTTATTTATGTAAGAGATTTGACATCCCCATGCCGTTGTTGTATGCCATAATTCTCTGTCATAACCTAATTATCATACTTTGTGGGTTTTGATAATGATTTAAGCATGAGTAGAATACTATGTGTAGGATGATTTGGTTTGCTCTTGCCATACTATAGAATGTTCCAAGTATGTGTGTGTGAGGTACAGTATGTATAAGCATCCTACATTTTGCCAAAGCTCGCCAAAAAACAGATGTGAAAATAAAAGACAAACAGGTGGAAATTTCCATGCCTACCAACAGCTCATCACCTGCTTATGGATCAGAGATTCTTGGGAAGGACAGCCAGCTGCCTAACCTGTTGGAGATGAATCCAGGTATCAGAGGGTTAAAACACTTGCTCATTGGTTTTCTCAGCTCCTATTTTAATTTGCTCTCTTTTTTTTCCGAACAGCTCTGTGAAGGCAGTCTGGTTCGGTGCTTCGCCATACTAATGAGACTCATCCATCTGCCTCTGTCATTGCCAGGCTCTCTTTTCTGCTGGAAGTCAGAGATGAACGCTCAGGACAGGTCCTTTCTAGGCTGCAGTACTTAATCATTTCTAAACACGCTAGATGGCCTCAGGCAGTGAAGGCAACAAGCATTTAACCCAGGCTTGGCAGCTCAGGCTTCCACATAGTCTGGCTCTAAGCCTTGATAATGAAAAGTAGCTGTGCTTTTACTCTCCACTTAACCAGATGCTCTTTGCTTCTTGGGGCAAAAGGTTAAACAGATATAAGAACCCATGCTAGTTTTGAAGCCTTTTATTAGCAGTCCTTGTAGAAATGGAGTAGAGCATTCTGCTCCCCCGACTATGTCTCTTGGGATCCTGTATTTAGGACTGTGTCCACTAACTAGAGGAATGTAACCTTCTCACCCAAAGCTCATTTCTTGTTCAAGTAACAATAAATAGAGCCTAAACCCCACTTTGCCACTTAATTATTTAATGTTCTATTTTTATAGTAAGGATGGATGAAGGAGACATTATCAGTTTTGTTTAATGGTGGCAACACCTTATATTAACAGTGCAGATAAAGCATTTTTTCCACTGTGGCTGGGACAACTGATTTATTTTTCCACTCCATCTACTGCTCCATATGTCTCTGGAATCTGCCTTTTTCCCAGAGCTCATGTTAGTATAAAGCAATTGTCTAGGATGTGTAAGAATTAAGTATCCCATCATTCAGGCTAGACATGCAATTAGAAGAGTTGCACTAATTTCCACTGCTGAGACCCTGTCACTTTAATTTATCCTTACTTTCCTGCATTTAGGTCTTCTCTGGTTTGAGGCCAAGGGTTTTATAGAGTTTGAGGCAGTGGTTCTGTAATGCCAGAGGTGGGGGGGAGGAGGAGTTGGTGGATGTGGGTGGGAGGGGGAGAAGAGCGGCCGGGGGAAGTGTTAAGGGCAGGGGAAGAATAAGAACTGGCTGAAAGGAACAAAACCGACACGTACACACTTTAAAGATCTAAAGCATGTGCCAAATAATGATGTGTGGAGCGGCTGCAAAGGAAAGTAAAGCTTTCAGAGAGGAAGTCTGTATTGAATTGCAGCACTGGGCATGTGTCTCACCCCTGATTTTCTTTTTTACGTAGATGTTTAGCACTGAGTCTAGTTTTTTAGCACCGAGTCTTGGTGCCAGGGTTGGGTTTGAACGGCTTAGCTGAGAGCACCTGAATCTGTCCTCTGCTCTGCTCCAGGTTTTCCAAGGGAGAGTTTTTTTTAGGGGTGCGGGAGCATCAGCTTCTGCTCAGGTACCATCTCCCTGCACCCACTGGCTCCCACGATGCACTGAAGGAGGAACCTTCAAAACAACATAAAACTGCTAGTGCACTGAGCTCCTGGATAAAAGTCCAGGACAACCTTGGACAAGAAGGGTTTTGTGCGTCTAGTCTCACTTTGCACACCATTCCTTTTTTGCAGTCAGGACTAAATTATTCCTAGATCCAACTGGTAAAGCTTTGAAAAACCCCTCAAACTTTCCAAGCTTTCGTGCAGCGAATAAACTCTAATTACATATCTTTATGGAAAATGGTGAATGGCTTTCTAATTAGAAAGAGTTTTGTATCAGGTTTTTTATATGGAACAGTCTTGGTTGATTTGTGTGAGTGTTTGTCAGTCCAGCATAAGGAAACATACAGAAAATGTGTTAATATTGGGTGATACAGAAATATAATGCTATAGCAAGTAGTTCTCTTGCTCCAGTGTTTTTCAAACAGATAGTAAAAAGTATCAATACGATATACTTCAGTAAAATTAAAGAAAAGTATAAGGAAAATTGGTACAACCACATTTATACTTATTAAGCCTTTTTTTATGGGTTAAAGAAAGGAAGACATAAGCTGCCGTTCTGTACTTGCATTTCAGTGATGGCATATTTACAGTTTGTTTTCATGTTTTCTTACTCCTGGAGGATATAAAACACTGTATTAGGTATACTTATTACTAATAAAGTGTTGTGGAGGACTAAATAATGCTGATAAACTATTACTCTAACTTAGTTAAGTCAGTTGCTTCCTGTAATTTCCATCCATTTAGATCTTCTTTTCCAATAGGTACAAGGTAAATGTGGCATCTTAGTAGACAAAAAAAAAGGTTGCTGTGATGGATTTAAAATTAAAGTTGTGAAATGTTTAATTTCTAGATGATTATAACTCACATTTTACTGAAAGACAGTGGAGACCTAAAATTTAAAAGGTAGTCTTACTACTTGGCATGGTAGAGTGGGGATTTCACCGTGATCTCCATGCCAGACTGCTATGCACAGGTTCTAACTCGGCATCTTCTCTGACAGCACCTTGCTGCTGTGTTCAACAAGACCCCAAATACCGCCAGGAAGAACCAATTGTCCTAGTCCACTGATTCATACATTGAGCAGCTAATGATTCAAAGATGTGACTTGAGACTGAACAGAGGCCACGTCTGTGGGAGAAGAGCCTAAGTCTCATCTGTGACGGCAGAATGCATTTGAAAAAAAAAAAATAAAAAAACCAAAAAAAACCCTTGGCTTCAGTCCTGTAGGATGCCTGCGTTTGTGTGTGTGCACTTTTATGGCCCACGTGCAAATCCAAAGCTGAAAGCCTGATGCAAGGACACAATTAGGCACGTGGGGGAAAGGCTCAAGTGAAATCTAGGTGTGATGTAGATATTGTGTCTTGGATATATATTGTAGTTGCTAGAAATTTAGCTCAATTTGCTCAAAGGTGTTTGTTGGAATGAAAGGGGAATTGGGTACCTAAGTGCCTTTGAAGCTCTGAGAGTTTGTGAGGGAGACTTAGTGGGGTGGAGCCTGACAATGAAATTGTTCATAGTATAGTTTTAAGCATTTTTAAATGCTAAGAAAATAATTAGATTACACTGCCTATTTGCATATCAACTGCAGTTGAACTGTACGTTATTATTAATTGGGTTTATACACTTGTACCTAGAGATCAGCCAAGCACAAGACCCTGCTGTACTGGGCCCTGTACAAACACAGTGACAGTTTCTGGCTCGAAAGTTTAATCTCTATGGACAAGATAGAGTAAGGAGAGGGGAACCAAAATGGATTATATAATCAGAGTGAATGTAACTATGGCTTGAAAACACCACAGGAACATTAATATCTTCTAGAGATTTGTTATCTTAACTCTTGCACTTGGATGCAACCGGGGCAACCTAGATTACCCACTGTATGTGAGTGGCTAATTTCTATTAACGGGCTGTGTTTGGGGAGTGCAGAGAAGAAAGGGATGAAGAGCAATGCAAAGGAAACTAAGATCAAGAAGCTTTAAGGGAGAGAGAAGATGGGTGTAGAAGCGAGCAGGCAGTTTCTAGTATCTCCTGAATCCTGTCCTCTCCAATGTTTGCTACCCCTCCCATGCTGATCCCCCTTCTAGCTTTTATGTTCTGCTCTGTTGTGGGCATGACGAAGAGACCAACCTCCACTCAAGCCTTGCGTGGTCTCCATACCACATGTTGTGAGGTTAACCTCCACCTTCTCCTGGCAGAAAGACAACTGGTGACCATTCTCCAAACAGAAGTCTGCAATCAGTCTGTACTCACCGCACAGTGATTTAGACTGTGTTTTGTTGGATAGCTTGTGTGAATGTTATGTTGGACACCGTCAAGATCTTAATAAAATCAGACTTGTGTTTTGATGGGTTGTAAGTAGTGGCAAGTCCCCTTCCCTTTCTGTCCTCCTGTGGTGACTGTCATTTAAAGCAGCTCAGTTGATCCCATCTGTCATACCAGAGACCAGCAGGAGGGTGTGATTCTAATGCAGCTAAATCTTTTCTTATAGAGGCCGTTTTTGTAAAAACTGAGCGAAAATAAAATCCAAGCCTCAGATAAGGTAGAACTGCTAACTCTCAGTACTCTCCATGCACGTTGACAAAATATTTAAGGAAAATGTGGACTTGATTCGTATCTGCTCTCCTGCAGGTTCCATACTTGCTGCTTGTGTTTACAACAGCAAGATGAGAATGGCTTCAGACACAAGTAAGCAGTATTAGCAGGACAATTCTTCAGAAGTACACTTATTCTCTTCCAAATTTATTTGCATAATAATAAAGGAAGAAAGCTATAAAAGGTAAACTACATATCAACAGGATTGTTTCTAAAAAATGAATGCTTTTCAAGGTTCTCCAAGAGGAGCTATTTGAAATCAATGAGGTAATTAGAAGTGGTAGAAAAACAGAATAAGAAAAAAGAAAAAAAAAGATTATTTGAAAGCTGTTAAATGCCCAGTGGCCCAGTGATAACAGCATTTACCTGGAGCTTGGGTGACCCTGGTTTGCATCCCTGCACTGTTACAGTTTCCCTATGGGAATTCTGGACAAGTAAATTCCTTTCTGTGCCTCATCTCACCTATAAAACAAGAATTACAGTATTATCCTAATTCTAGGAGGTGTAATCAAGGTTGTAGAGGAGTGCAGAACAAGTTCCCCAGTGGTCCTTCAATATTAGTAAATGAAGCAACAGCTCCCTTCCATTACTACAGCAGTTGTTACTATGTAGTAACAACTAAGTAGTCCCCACCTAGGGGAAGTAAACTCAGCAAGAACTGGAAAGGAAAGAAGGAACCAGGAAAGTATATTCCAAGGCCCATGGCAGCCCTTTGACATGAAATCATATATATAATAAGGACTTCCATGCCTAGATATTATGATGATGGAAACCTTAAAAGTTCCCAACATAAAAAGATGGTGTTCAAACTTTCCAGATACCAAAACTAAATAAAAATAAAACAAACTTTGTGTTCTCTCAGAGCTCAGTGTGTGATGCATAATGTTTGAAAGGTACTAACGTTGCAGCACACATTTAATTTTTGGTAGTATAACATTAAGCATGCATTTTTGCTCTAGTGATTCCATGATGCTCTGTCTCACACTGCAAGTAAGAATATAGTAATATAATGGGGGGAATTAGCAAAATGATCTGTCTTCCTGGTCCTGGCCCTGAAACCAATAGCACTGTTGGCATCTGGAGGCTGCACCTGTCATTGAGTTATGGCTCCTGTTTTTACAGGAAGGAGAAAACTGATATTTCAGTGCCGTTCATCATATGTAATAAACTCTCCACCTTAGTACAAATGCATTTATATGCCAGTATCAGAACTGAGTACCAGAAATACAAGCAGTCAGCTGCATATGTTAGATACACTTTTTGTAATACTTTCTCTTGCTAATAAGTCACCAGCTCTGTTTTTCAAGGGTAGTTGAACAGAGTTGAAATCGCAGTCTCTGTGTCGTGAAAATCACAATACTCTCTTTGCCCTTTAGCCCCGGTAACAGTGTTAGAGCTTTGGCTATTGTATGGGCTCTGAATTGCCTGGCCAGAAATGTGGACCCAGGGTTCCCGTTATCCCAAAATATTTAGTTGTACAACCGAAAGCATTCTGCTCACCAGGCTGTCAAGGTGTCTGAGTGAGATAAATGTCTTATTTTCTGAAGGTTCCTTATGAACGATAGTGCTTGTGAGTGGCGGGGCACAGGAGGCAGCACGGTCCGCTGGGCTATATTTGGTTTTGGTGCTCTTCCACCAGCCCACACCACTTGCTGGAGACCTTTTTCATGCCAGCATTTTGACCCACCACCTATCTGCCTCTTGACACCCTTTCCTACAAGCAGGTAAAGCAGTCCAAGTGACTGCCCCAGCTAGCTTCTGGGATTAAACCCCATCCCTCCTCAGGCTTCATCTTCCTTAGTGTAAGGCAATAAGTTTGGCCCGTGGTTCCTCCTCAGTGGGAGGCTCCCATTCTGCAGGGCTGGGTCCATCCAGAGGGAACAAACCTCACATTTCTGGCAAGGACCCTCCTACTTCTTCCCACATTTGTGGCCACGACAGCCCAGAGAGCAAAACGGAAGTGAGCCTTGAGCCCAGATTTCCACAGGGCCTTGCTCTCTCAGATTTGGCACATGCTCTGGTTTTACACTTGCTGCTACAGAATACTGAGTAAAATATGGTTTTATTTTATTTTTTGTTTACTGATGGCACCATCTCAAATGCTTAATCAACACACATGAGCAAGAAAGAATGAATCTGGTATTTTGCCAGTGAGATACAAGGTTTAGAAAGAAAGCTGATGTCCTAGCAGGAAAAGTTGCTCTGGAGAAGTTGGTTTGCTGGTTTAATCATCAGGTTTCAAGTAATTAAACACACCAGAAATGTATTTTCAGATTAGAGCAGGGTTGACTCTATCCTCCAGTTATAAGTGTCAGTAATCAGTAATGCCATTAGTTCTTTTTAATACTCTTAATAATTTCTGTACCAGCAATAAATAATAACATGAATGCTGTAGTGGAGGCTTTTAAAGCTAGAATAGGGCCATGACAAAACGAATCAGCTTCTCGGTTTATCTAGTTCCTCTGAAATCAAGGGAGGTATGCTAAGTTACACCATACAAGAAGCCAAGTCATTTCAAGCATTGTATGATTTAATAGTAACTGTGCCAAACTTGGTTATGGTTTCATAGGAGTAATAGAAAAAATAACACTGTGGAAGCAGAAGGTGGGGTTTTTTAGCCTTGTGCATATATATTCATTCTGTGGAATCACTGAGTAGACTGTGGAAATAGCTACTTAAACATTGGTTTAAGAGTGTCAACTTCTTAAGAAAATAGCTCAGATTTCTGTAAGAATCCTTAAAAAACCCAGCAATGCCAGGTAATATAGTCTAATTTTGTCTTCTGCTTTCGGTAATATGGTCTGACTTTTAAAAATAAATAAATAAATAAGCAAGCAAGTGAAGAGCAGTGTATTTGCTCTTAAGAATTATTTCCTTTTCAGGGACTTTGCAAAAAAGTAAAGCTTAGTTCCTTCATTAATTAGGAGAGAAACACCATACAGGCACATTGGTCAAATGTTAGTGGAAGTTTTCTAATTGTTTGTAGAAACAATTTTTTTCTGTTGCTGTTTTAGCCTTTCTTCTGTTATTATGAAGGACAATATATATCGTTTTTACTGCAAAGTGCCAGACAAGCCAGGATATTCAAATGAAATAACCTGGATGCTTTACAACTTTTGCCCCCTTGAAATCAGATCTGAAAAATATAGGACCTAAATATCAATACTATAACATTTTCATTTTATATCAGACATAAATCTTAGCAACCCATACTTAACAATGAGCTCAGATTTTAACTTAATCTCTGGCAGGCTGAGAATTAAACCAGCACATGCTCCAGTTTGTCTTCCCTCCCAGGCAGCTCCTTGAAAAAGGCACTGTCTGTGTCAGCCAGCTTAGAGGTTTTATAGTTTGTGAAAAGCAGATACAGTACTGCCTAGGTGGGCCACAGGCTCCTCCTGAAAGACAAAGAGTTGAGTCTTGCACTCCCGAGCTCTCTTCTGCTTTAAATAAAGTTGCTAGTTGCCTAATGAATGTTAGCTGTAATACTCCCTGTGGTCAGTGGGGCTGTTGTTTAATGAATTGCTTAATGTGCTTGATTATTGTTACTATGTGGAATGAGGGAAATAGCCAGAGAGATTTGAAGGACCCACTAGAGAATACGATGAAAATGAATTGGATCAATAAGAAGTTTCTGCTCATCTCTGAACAACGCATTATGTGCTGCATTGTTGGAGTTGGGGATAATGTAATTTTGTGGCTTGTTGTTGTTCTTTTTATAATTCAGAAATATAAATCTCGTTTGACATTGGGTTTTAGGGCTGGCCTTCCTGGAGTTATAAATGTTCCCCTGACTCCAGTCCCGGTTACTCACTTGGACAGATAAATTAATTAGGAAAACTTTTATGCCAATTACTTTATGCCCTTGGCTTTCATATGTTTCTGAAGAGCGGCAGCTAATTAAAGATATGATTCATAATTACTGGTCGATCGAGTAGTTGAGTAATGGAATCAGGAACTCTTCCAAAAAAATTATCCATCACATCATTACTAATTGTTACATAATACATAAGGATGTAGAATTCAAATAAAAAATTACTCACATTTGAAAGATTAATTCAATTAGTGGGTTTGGGATATTTTTTATAACAATTATAAACACTGAGATAGTTCTCACATTTTTAAAGATCACAGAGGTTTTATAAATATTTATAATTAAATAGGAGCATAATTTCCAGTGAGTAAAGGACTCAAGGGCCTAGCTGGAGGAGGGGGCTAGTAGTATATTGAATTTATGAAAGCTGGAAATCAAATCTTTGGGTCAAATTAGGGCTCAAGTGAAATGAATATGATGGTGAAGATGTCCCAGACAGCAGTCCAAAAGTTACCAAGAGAGCACCTCAAGTACCCAGAAAAATTGTAACTGACTCAATATTTATCTGAACTTCCTGAAGGGCCTGACCCTGAATATTCTTCATCTCCTTCATTTGTTGAAGTAACTCAGATGTACAGTATTAGCTTTTTCACCTACTCTTTTTTTGCTATACTTGGTTAGTTTTATATGATTAACTTAACCTACAACTCATGAGACATATGGCATATGGTTTGGAGGAGGATTAATGTTACTTGGTTAGTTTTATATGATTAACTTAATCTACAACTCATGAGACATGTGGCATATGGTTTGGAGGAGGATTAATGAATGTTTTTGCCATATCTGAATGAGAGAGAGAAAATGAATGAAAACAAACTTCCACTTCTGCTTGCAGATTTAAATGGCTGTTAAGCTGCCATCCATCAGCAGGTACCATGTCCTGCCCTCCTGAATATCATCAGGGAACAAAGGAGAACTCAGTTAAACATTTTTATATTGTACTTGACTTAGATTGCTATAGATACCTACAGCAGCATGTAGGAGAACCCAGGTGATGTGTAGATAAGTGTTCAGCAGAATGTCCCAAAGACCTCAAAGTCCAGAGGGGCAAGGTGAACACAAGATGGCAAAAGGGGAGAGGGACAAGGTGAACACAAGATGGCAAAAGGGGAGAGGGACCAGCGGGGACCATTTGGCCCCTTCTGAGAGTCAACACCAAAGTCCCCTGAAAACCCCACCAGCGCAGGGCTATCCGATGAAATTACCTTACAAAGGTGTTCCAGGGGAAACAGCAGCTTATTTGTTTTTCGGTTTGTGGTTTGTTTTTTTTTTTTTTTTTTAAAAAAGTCCTTTTCTAATACTGATGCATCTTTTAAAACCATGTCTTGGTGTTTCAGGAGTTGGTACATCCTGATGAAGTGAGCGGGAAGGGTTTTTGCCCTGCACCAGGTGAGCTGAGCACACAGGGGAGAGGAGAGTGACAAAGTGATGCACAGAACTCTGCAGAGGTGTTACAGATTGCAGCTGTAGAACTAAATGCTTTTAAAACTTCAAAGTTAACAACCTAGGGAATAATAAAGTGCAAAACCAAGTAATATACAATCATGATATTATATTAGATGGGAAATCAATACTGAACCTGGTAGCCATATTACAGTGTGTTTCTATTGTGACGGTTAGTCAGAAATAGCTTTTTAGGATGAATGGTGACAGCCACTGACCCGTCAACATCCTTATCAAACACACGCTACTGCCCGGCAGAGGCACGGATGATCCTCACCTGCAACAGCACCACACTGTAAAAGGGCTGTCTGCAAGCCAAATGAGGACAGAAATTCACAGCTAAAGAAAAATCCTAACCCCAAGACAATATAACCTTAATTCACAAAATCCATAGGAAAAAAAAAGGGGGGAGGGGAGGCAGGGGGCACTTTGAAATGAATTAAAGCTAATGTCTCTGCAGAAGTTTTATTTTTAAACATTTAAGCTGCTATGCTTCTGGTTTATGAAACATTATAAATATATTTGCATAAGTGGAGCAGGGTAAGGAAAGATATTCGAGTTTGATATGGTTAGGGGGCTTTATGGAAGTTTATTTTCTTCTCATTTTAGCACTAGAATTAAATGATTCAGTTGTCTGGACATTTGTCTGGAACTAGAAACCCTGTGGACATATGTCAAACCTCCTCAAGATGCAGGAGGGCACAAGAGCACTCAATGCTGAGTATCTTTGGGAGAAAGACCTCTGTTTTTTTTTTTTTCTCATTTTTGTACAAGAGAAGAGAAAGCATATGGTCTATTTTAAGACATTGTAATCCATATCTTAGAGAAAAATTTGGTCTCGATTACTCAGTGTGTATGTGGTACCCTCTGACTTAAAAGGGAAATAAAGGTTATTATTTTCATACTATTTTTTGAATTACTGCAGAAATTACTTTAAAGCTATTGAAATGGAGCAGTTTTGAATTAATGGATGAAAAAATACATTGAATTATTCTCATTATGAAAATAGCCTTATAGCTGTTGGTGAAATGGAGATTTTCATATTTTCAGTAAAATTATCATACCAGTGATAAATGCTGCCATGTAACAAATTCCCCAAAATGTTATATATTTTATATAAATACATGAAAATACAGACTTAAAATACAAAAACCAAAACCCCCTCATGCGTGCTTAGTGCCTGAAAAGTCACATGACCAAGACTAGTTAACCACCTGTGGTTTATCAGATCAAATAAGTAGGCGACGGATTTTTCATAAATATTTGGGGTAATTTCATACATTTTACTTGGATATATTCAAACATTTCATAAGAAAAGTTATTTCAAAATTAAAAACTCAAACTATTGTGAGTGTTGAAATGAGAAGTTCTAATTTTTTCCCAGATAAACAAAACCAAGCATATAGACAGAACTTAATGAAATGCAAGTTAATTCAGTTGCAACAGCATTTTTTGATTAGAAAATCTTTTTTTTTTTTCAAAACAGAAACTTTTTTGGGCAGCTTCAAGAACAGCTTTAGTCTATGGTACTGGAAAGGTGCTACAGCTTCCCTGAATTAGCCCTAAGGATGGAGGTGTGCAGAGCTCCAAGAGAGCAAAAGGGAACAGAGAACAGAGGGGAGAGGTGAAACCGGGTGGGTAATTTCCACATTAGCTAGAAATTTTCTACCTACAACCTGCGTCACTTAGTACTTAGCAGCACCAAGACTCTTGAAACCTGTCTCTGAAATACTTCAAACTTGAGAATCTCATGTAGTAGCTTTCAGATAAAGCAAATATTTGTCACTTCTTGGATTTCAGCTAATTATATGCTTTCACCAGGAAGGTGCTATTTATTCTGCATGCATGAACTTCTTTGTGGAATAAATATTATTTGCAAAAATGCAAGATAACATGGTTCATGCCTGTCTGTGTCAAATGTAATAGGCACTATCAAACCAGATGTACCCTTGGAGCACATTTCATCATTAGTTTACCACCTTTCTGATGTCAAAGGCAAATGTCTAATGTTGCAACAGATTCCCAATAATGTCCTAATGTGCTTCATATGCCATAAAACTTTCATTACCAGCAACAGCAGCTGGGTTGTGTCACTATAGCCAGTGAAATTCTATAAGATTTTATGAAGTGCAAACTTGTTCTGCAAAGACAGATAAGATACATTATCCAAAAAGTGGACTAAATTACCATAGTTTCAGGGCTTCACCAACTGGTGCAAATTGAGCTGAAAATCTGCTAAGTAGCATGTGTTGATGTGACGTTTTGTCCTCAGACTCTGCTCTCAGAGCTGGCTCCCTGTTAAGCATAGGTTAACATTAATAAATAGCATTAAGAATATATGGTATAATACTGCAGTCCCCCAGGACTCTTTCCTTCCTGGCATGGTCCCCATGGGTGACTGAGCCCCTGGCACACAGGGACTGTGACGATGTCAGAAGGCTGGTGAGCGTGGGCAGCGGGACTTTTGCAGGGGCTAAGCCTAGGCATGAAGGTCCTCTGGGGTGAGACAAGGTAAATGGCCGTGGGATTCTTCACAAGGATAAATAAATGCTTGTTTACGACAGCTGTTCTTCAAAACTGCCGCACCTCGAGCACAAGCAGAGACAAAGGAGATCTGTTCTTTCCTCGCTACTTTTTGTGCGTGTGATGAGTGCCGAGATGCTCTCGAAGTTTGGGGGTGGCATACAAGTAGGTCAAATCGATAGATGCTCCTTGTGGTAACTAGAAAGCTGAATTATTAATATCATTTTCTGAAAGAAGGTGCTTGTTATTAAATGATTCATTCTTGAAGTTTTCCTAGCACTTAAAACAGAGTCCCTGTGATTTACAAGTAAGAACAGGTTATTAGTGTCTGAGGACTTAATTGACTGCCTCCTCTCGGCCGTTGATTTCAGCAGTAAATTTTTTTCCAGTTACCTGCTCAAAATAACAGCGTCTGCCCCTTAAACACCCAGCACGGATCAAGGATGGAAAAGTTCTGTGTGTCTGTTTTCACAGAATAAATCAAAAATTGAGGCTAAAAGTCTCAATCTTGTAAAACTGGTGCTGTTGGAAATAAATTGCTGGACACCTTGAAATCTCCAAGAGGCAAAGAAAATCAAAGCCAATTTCTAATATTTTTCTTCCTAAAACTGCTCCCATTATAAAATGAAGAGGCATGTGGAGTATTCAGACTGAGGTGAAGGAGATGGACAAGCACAAAAGAGCTTGCCTGCAGCATTGGGAGGCTCCAGTGGCACGCAGTGACTCTCTAATTTATTCAGCGGTGAATTCCAGTGAGATCTCCTCTCAGCCCTGTTTACACACATATGTTCCGATGTACGAGAGCCCTTCTCTCTCACATAAAAGCTGACACACAGACATATATTGTGCACATTGTGCTTTCCTACTTGGCAACTGATTGCGTATCTCAGCTCCACTGTGAAAGTAATCCCCACATATGTATAATTATTTTTAATGAATTAAGTCCTTGAAGTGTGAAGATCCATAAAGATCTTTATAGTCTCCTTTGACACTTGAAGGTAAATATTTGCATTGTGCATTTCAAATTAGATGTGCAACGCCTGTTAAAAATAATGGGAGCTGGAAGTCTGGTCTGTCTAATGATTTCCTTCTTGATCATTGCAATAGTAGGGAAAAATATACAGAGCAGGTGCTTGAGTCCTCCTCTGCTCCCCTGAGGATGGAGAGATCTGTCGGCAAAGTCACCACTAGGGTGGTTAAGAACATCCTTCCCAGAGAGGGGCTGTGTCAGGGCATCTGCTAAATAAATCGTCCACTTCCCTGGTGCTTCCTGAGTGATAACAGGCACTTTCAGTTCCCTCTGCGTTACTGAGATACTGAATTTTTTTTTTCACCTCCAACTATTCTGTAACTTATGCTGAAACATTTCTCGGGTCTGCCAGCAGCAGGAGGGAAGACCATCGATGTTGTCACAGAGGGGAATGCAGTGGCCGCAGGGCAGCTCTGTGCACAGGTGACAGTGTGAGAAAACCAAACCTGTTGGGTTAATGTAAGGTGGGGATGTGTGGGGGGGAGGAGGCTCCCTGAGGTGGCCCAGAGCACTGTACGACCCTGGTCATCTGTGCAAATTAGCCAGCAAGGAGCTCTGTGCCAGGTCAGTAGGCTAACCCAGCCATGTATAGCTCCTCACCAGCCTGACGAGGTCTCTTCTTGTGCCTGAACTCATCCGTCTGGCACTAGTGTGAGTCTGTCCCCACCACAGCAGAGTTGGCTGAGCAGTCATTGCCCTTAATCAAACCTCTCAGATTTGGACCTTCCACGAAATTATTCAGAATTCACAAAATGAATTGCATCAAATCCCTTTGCTGATGGGGCCAAACCGTCCCACAATACTCCATGTGCCTCAGCCTTGGACAGGAGGAGGTCGCTTAATGGGTTGGTGCTTGAGCCTCGTCTTCCACCTCGACACGAAAGAGATCAGCCAGAGCAGAGGCAATTCATCCCGACGCAACCCCTGGTCCATCTGGGCTGTCAGGACCTTGCCTTGCCACTGAGGCTCAAATGTTCGTCCTGTGCGAGGAGCATCCAGCAATGCCTGACAAGATGGGGTTCCACCATCCCACATTTAGTTCCTCCCAGGGAGCCCTTTGCTTTAGATATCATGGGCTTGTCTGAGAATTGTAAGCCATTATGGTCATCTCTGCATTGCCCACAGCTGCTACACCAAAGAAAAAAAAAAAAGTACACATTTTTACTATAACAAAAGTCATGTCTTTCTGGACATACACTTTAAAAATTGAAACATCTGGCGCAGTGAAATTTCTGCTGTACATAAGTATGGCATGCCTACTCTTCTTGTCCCAAATCAATAAAATAAACCTATGATTGCTGCTCTTCTGTTCAGTGTTTTTGAGTAAGTCATAATTCTACAGCGAGGGTGTACACCAGTACACAGTGATTCATTGACACATGCCTGCTACAATATACAATATCGCGAATTCCTAACCAAAAAAAGTAATAGAACTATATGTGATGTAAAGAATGGCTTGGAGCCTTATTGTGAGAGACTCGGGAGGAGGGAGAGTTAAAGAAATGATATGTCACTCACTCCTAAATGTTGCAGTCTGTCACTCTGGTGTGCTGGCTTTGCAAGCCTTTAGTTACCTGGAAACTCCTTTAAAAGCCTGGAGGGTGAGCAAAGAGGTGGGAGGAGGCTGGGGAAGGGAGAAGGGAGAGAAAGAAAGGAGGATTAAACTGGAGGACTCCTATCAGTGCTATGTTTTCCCTCCAGAGAAATCCTTATTGTGTACCAAGTACCACAGCTGTGTATTTTATTGAGCAGAGCAAGAAGGAACAATCAGAAACTCTGTCACATTGTATCACGGTGAAAAGTAGTTGTGTTTTTTTAAAGGAAGGTATGGCTGGCTGGAGCAATTTGTCACTCCTTTTTTGTATCTTTTACGTGGTTCAGGATGCTACAAGAAAAAGAGTAAAGCTGCCTTCCTGTGTACCGTGATGTGAAGGAGCAGAATACGCTGTGGCCTCTCTTTGACTCTAGGTAGCCCAAAGATGCCATCAGTTAATTCGTCCCTTGGCGTAGGCATACACTACACAGCAGGACGTATAGAGAGGCTTGCTCAGGTCCAGTAGCTACATGCACGTGTGGGAAGAAACACACTATTCTTGGCTCCCTCAGCCCTTCAGTTTTTCCCTTCAGGGTGATCATTTTGGGAAATCCACAAACCCATTCGCTAGGAGAGGTTGAGGGAAAATCATGGGTGTGGTGGGATTGACACCTCTTGGTTTTCTACAAACAATGGACAAACAGAGACTGGATTTGATCCCTCTTTTACTGGACTGATCCAGTTGCAGAGGAATATGCTGGGTTAGTGCTCAGGTGGAAACTGTAACATCACAAGAGAGTATTTCAGGTTTCACGCTTTAATAGTTGCCATTTGTTTAACCAATGGGAAAGTGAAACTATTTTTATTTGTTAAGCATAAAGAGAAAGATTGAGCTCTACCAGTTGTGGATAATTATGCCTTATCTCTTTCTATGACACTGGCTTTCTCTGAAAGCTACACCTAAGTTGTGACTAAGTAAGAGATACCATTTTGATAGATCTCAATCAGGAAATACCAAAACAAATTGAGATGGATTCTTCCTTCGCGTCAATACCTTGCTCTTTTTCAAACAAGAAATATGATGCCTCTGATTTCACTGTGTCTCAGTGTCAGTCTTATCAAGGCAATGACAGGCTCTATACAAATCTCCCCTTGATGTTTATTTCCTAACAAAAGTAGTACCCGAACTACAGTTTTTATGGACAGCATAGAAAAACAGATTATATTTTTCTACTGGCTCTACCTGGTTTCCTAGGTGTCTGCTTAATTTAACGTTATTGAGAGCCCTCATCTAAGGAGCACTGCAAGACTGAGTGTTTTACTCTGCTTTTTTTTTTTTTTTTTTGTCAGGATTAGGATTCATTCATTTTTAACTTACTCGGTCCTTCGTGTCAACAAAGCTTATCCTACAATTAAAGCTAACCTTTCTGAAGACATGGCTGGCCAGTAAATGAAAAAAAAAAAATGCTGTGCCTGACCATGTCTGGCTCTGACGAAGCTCAATTGGCCTTTCCATGCCCTCCAGTAGCAAGGTTGGATTCTTGTAAATGTGCAGCCACTGTCATAGCTGCATCATTGAAGGACTGACAGTTCTCAAGACTTCATTATTGTTTTTATTAGGGGATCTGTTGGCACTAACAGTTTTTTCTCATACTCTTCAAATACGATGGATACTGGCAGCTGAGGATTCGGCATGACAGCTTGCATTGAAGTATCGGGGTATTTTTCATGTTGGTACAGAGAGAGAAAAACTGTCAATAGGAACACAAAACAGAGCTCAGAGATGGTTTTATATGTCTTCATTTATTTCAGGCTTGGTGCTGTTTTGATTTTTCACTTGCAAATTGTAATTTTAATTATATTCAAGCAAAGGTTATTGTTAAAAACGTAAGCAACAAGATGAATTTAGTGGTCTAAACAAAATAAGAGCATAGTCAGCAAGGGAAGAAGTTTCCTGATTCATGGCTAGCTTCCTTTATTTAGGCCACCGCTAGAATGGCTTTATCCGAGCCCATTTTTTTTTAACAGTTCAGTACTGAATGATGTCAGATCATGAATGGCCTTCTATATTCCTTCTTCATAAACACAGAAGCAGAGCCTAGACAGATTAGTTTTGATGTGGATCAAAAGCAAGGTCTTTAAGGATATACGGGGAAACCTTTAAGGTTGTTTAAAGAGTGTACTTAAAACGCAGGGAAGATTTTCCTTGACTTTGCTGTCATAAAAGATTGCATTGAACATGACTAGCAACAAAACACTTGGCATACTGAGAGCAGGACTTTCAGATCCCGAACACCCAGCAAGGAGCAAATTGTGTTGAACACAGAAGCAGGAGATGTGGTCCTTGGCAGACCTCATGAGCACTGATGCCAAACTCTGAGCTGAATTACCAATGGGGAATCAGTAAGTGTGAATAGCCCCAGATAGGGTTTAGAGGTCTTCCTTTCTGAATGAGCACCAAGAGAAAATAAGTAGTGCCTCTACAGTACTGCAGAGCTTTTATAAAATCGACTCTTCAGAGACAGGGGTTGATTAATTAAACTCAGTAAAGTGGATGTGATTAAAAAACATACTGTCAAAGCAAGAGGAGAAAGATGAAGAAGAAAAATTTTTATGTAAGAAATCATTATTTGCATGAAATCATTGTGAGTTCATACAAAGGGTTTATTGAATGCACATCGGCCAAACCTTATTGATGATTATGGATTTTCTGGATATGCCTCAAAACCAGCATTTTCACTCCTGCATAATTGCTTTTTTTCTCCCAACCAGTTTTATAATTTGGTTATCTCTATAGCTCCTGTCGTATAAGCTATTTATTGAGAAAGCAATAATCACATCAATAAAAGAAGTATTAGAAATAAAGTAAAAATCATCTGATATTTCAATTTGCATTTAAATTCTCTCAATTTTCGGAGTTTTGTTTCTTTCCCATTACTAACATTGTAAATGCCAAACAAGCCCTCGGAAGAGGATATATTTGCTTAAGTAAGTGATGCATGCCTCTGTTAATGGTATCTGGGGGCCAGCTCTGATATTATTTGTGTGCCCAGGTGATGACTGCCCACTGGATGTCATGACTGTCCCCTTGGCCTCCACTATGACAACCACAGACTCATTTCCAGGCCCATTTCCAGATAAATACATCCATGCTTTCAGACCACTGGAACCTCTCAGCCTTCATGTCTCTTAACCATCTGAAAATAACTCTCTGCACAATAATTCCCTATAGTCCTTTCCAGTTCCTGGAACAAGTCCATGGAGAGAAGAAAATTTAAAAATTATTACAGTCTTTCAGGATTTTAGCTATCTTTTTGATGAGATATTTGTTTTACTGGACAGGGCAATGGACTGGCAGATAGGAAACTGTCTGCTCGTCCCAGCTCTTCTGCTCTGCTCTGCAACAAGTCATGAATCACCTTACAGTCCTGTTTCCATCATTCCTCCATCCTTCATCAGTTTTGTATGTGTTGGCTTAAAGATGTTGAGAGAAGTGGATGTTTTTCTGCTTGCTTGTAGGCTGCTCCTAGCACTTACATTTTTTTGGTTTCTCTAAATGCTAATGAAACTGAAAATGAATATATTTTTAAAGCAAAAGAATTAAGAAGGCAATTTAAACTTTTCCTTTGTTGCTCTTAAGCATTAAAATAGCCTTGCCAATTCATGCTGAGTGATCTAAAGCCTCTACTACGCACATGCTACCTGAGCTCTGGGCTTGAACACGGGACTCACTGTCAAACCAACAGGGCTGGCCAAGGGAAGTGGAACTAAGCATATGTGTACATATATGAGATAAGGGCTGTCGTTATAGACTCTCATGCTGATGTTGCTGCAGCTGCTCTTTGCTTGTAGACAGCAGGACTTCCCACTGACAGAACCAACTACCTAGGACATAGTAACCACAAAAGCAACAAGAAAGAAATTGGACATCTTTAGTGAAGTGAAAGGGCTTTTATAATTCTATAAGTCTTTCCAAGTCCTTCTAAAACTTTAGATAAAATTTTACTCTACCTCATTTTGACAATTTGACAGAGAAATAAGACATTTGCAGAAATAACAGGAGACAGTAAATTGTTCACTTAAGTATTGTAGAAGCCAGTTCTTCTACAGAACAATAAATATATGCTGCATACATACTTTCAGAAGTGCTCAGCTCTATGTTCAGGACTCAGTGTGCAGATAATTGTTCTTCAGTGGGTGGGGTGCCTCAGAGCTTGAGTGATGACCTACACATTCATTTGCAGTTCTGAGATTTAAGGACGCTCTCTTTGGAGAGAGGCACCAGCATATCGGGGTCCTGTATCTTGTCCTGTGCAAGCCATTACCAAAGGTGGGGAGGATTTGAGGAGAGCGTGATGGAGAATGAGCCTAAAGCCACTGGGAAAGAGCCAAGCCACTGTGGCCATGGAGATGGTGCACGGGTGGAGAGCAACCTCATGGGAGCAGGATGGCATAGCTACACTTTGCAGACAACAGCCTAGATGGGGGTATTATTTGGACATATTAGCCAGGCTAAAGTCAGAGATTAGCTTCACATGTGAATATATACTGAATGGCATATGCACATTTGCAAGATAGCCCTGGCTTTATTCATCTTTTCCTTACGTGTATGTGGAGATATATACATAAAGATGTGATAAAGATGATGATTGAGATAAATTATGAAGTGACTCTATGTATATATGATCACTTTGTAATATATTTATACATATATATACATAAACCAAAGTGATAGGAAATGGTAGCATTCATGTGTTCTGTGTAAATTAAAATGCATCCTTTTGTCAACAGGTCTCCCCAGAATAGCTGTGCAAAGAGTGTATGTCTCTCTGTCATGCAACTGTGGGTAATTAACATATGCAAAACACTACAGTCCTGCTAGAAGCTATCCAGCCCTCCCCTGAAATTTAGGCTCTATTTATTTACAACAAAATAAAGTGGACCCTTCTGGAAAGAAACATAGCTTTGTGGCTGCACCAATGCTGTCGCACAGATGCTTTAAATCTTTTATATCTCCCAGACCTCCAGGGGCTGGTGTTGGATGGTATTGAGCCAGGGCCAATAAATAATTTATGCTAAGTAGCAATTTAGTTGTTTGGCTTGGGGTAAAGAAATCCAAGAAATTCATAAATAAAGTTCCCATTTTTGCTGTGTTCCAAAGTTAATTTATGTTACTCTGCAATTAACTAACATAAAGGTGAAAAAATATGACAGGCCTAAGGTAGAAAATAACACTCATAAATCTGCCATATCTTAACTAGTGGTGCTTTAGTGATAGTAGGTGCTTCCACACAGCTTCCCGCTCATCTAATTCACCTGTATTTGCTTGACCCAGAAAAAATGTAGTAATTGATTTGTAATAGTTCCTCTTTGAAATAAACAAGCAAATCCAACATTTTTTGCTCTGTCCTTTGAACTAGAAAGTAGGTACTAGATTTTGACAGATGCTTTGGCAAAATACACAGAACTGGAGATGTAAAATGTGTGGATAAGTCTGGTCATCAGATAGTCCCTGCCTGCAGTGGACTGTATTTAAAACCAAATCCTATTATTCATTAATGTCCTTTATATATGCACACAGATTTCACTTGTATACAAATGCATAGGATTTTGATGTGATACCTGAATTCTTCCCCTTATGTTTCCTGCCAAAGACATGAGTTTTCTGCAGCATCATTCATTAGTGTATTATACTGTGTGTACTGTTTAAAAGGACACTCTTCCATATATGCAGGTGTATGATGGTTGCTCTCTTTAAATGCCATCACTGCATTGGGAAGAATAAAATGATATAAATACCTGCTGTATGTAATGTACAAAATACAGAAGTTGGGTAGGCTGAAGGAATGAAAGTTAGGCAAAGGACTGGATTCAGGTTGTTCCAAGATGAAAAGGCTATGCTTGCGTTTTCTGTCTGGCTATATGCTCTAAGCTGTTAACTATAATATGTAGTGAAATTTTGCCATTTGTATTGTTGCATTTAGAACTTTCAAACTACCTGCCTTTCTAGTGGGGAATGGTTAAAGTAAAACGGTGTAACCCATTAATTTCACAGGTTTTCTTACTCACAAGAGGAATTCTGACGATAGCCGAAGGAACTTTTTTCAGGGAGGTTGTCTGTTACCTATTTCTACAGAAATGGAGTCTGACTATCCATAAATAGAGAAAAATTGAAACACAATTATGCAACAGAGAAGGACCAAGACCTCTGCTTCTCTGAAGCACTGTGCAGTCACTGAGTCAAAGCAGCTTAATGTCTCGTATTTTCAACTTTAAGTCTTGCCTTTGCAATTACTAGTAGTTTGAATGAGTGCATTCAATATCTTTCCTTTCAGGATGCAAAGAAAAAGAAGCTTCTTTCCTCCCCTCAGTTTCACTCCTGTAGAGTACAGTGTAGCAAACATCCCTCACTGCAATCGATGCTTTCTTATAACTTCAAGGAGCCTGTAAGCTTCAAACCTGTTCAGAGGTGAAATGGCATGGAAGAGTTCAGACTCACACATGCAAATACTTACCTGTTGTAGGAAAAAATATCTCTGACTGTTATCCAGAAGGGTCTGGTTGTGAAAGAAATTGCATTTGCTGCAATAATGGAACAAGAATATGCTTCACTATCCACTGTAATATTTGGTTTCTTTGTCTGGAGGTTTCTGCATGATGAAGATGAATTTAGCTCTTAACTTCCTGAGATAAAAAAGAAAATAACATGATTGATTTCTCTTTTAATTGCAATCCAGAGTATCTTGATTTCTGACTCTCACTTTTAATCATGTGCCAGGCAATGCTCTCTGTGTCAATGGCACAGAGGAGCTGTGGGATGTTGCTACACGAGTGAGTATGACCCTTTCCCTTCTTTGGCAGACTATGGACCACAGGTTCTGGGACCTGGAGGAACAGTCCTAAACCCTCCTTGAGTCTACTTTTTAGAAACAAATTTCAAATTTGCCAGATAAGAGTTTGGAAAAGACCATGTAATTTATTTAATGGAAGACAAGGTGTGAATCTACTCATTAAAATTCATAATGAGATGCATCTGGCATCTTGACACTTCTTACTATTCTGCAAATAGACTTTGTTAAAGGCCATTTTGCTCTTTCTAGCAGGACTACATGGCACAGATAAAGGGTTTTGAATTGCAGAAATGAGAATACGTTTTCAAGTCTATTACCTCCAATTTCCAGTCATTAAATGATTCAGTGGGAAAATTTCTGTTTTAACTTCAGTGACCTCTAGCAGGGATACCAAGCCAAAGTGACTCTTCAAGAAGACTGTAAGTCCCACATTTTTATATACACATTTAGAAACAAATAGAGGGATGCCTAAAAAGCAGTTCAACCTGTTCCTCCCAGTCTGACTCAAATCAAATTTAAACCAAAATAATATTTCCTCTAAATAGCCATTTGTCAGTGTAGGAGGAACAAATGAATAGCATCATTCCATTCTTTGCTGAACAGGACTCCCTGCACCTGAGAGATGTCCATTGCCCTGAAGACTCAACAAAGAAGCCAAGAGGAAGCAGAAAGCTTTGTGCCCTCTGAGGTGAAGTACCCCTTTTGCCCCATCAATGTTAAAAGATTTGAGTGGCTCAAGGCACAATTTCCATTCACATATCTGGTTCTCACTTCAGTCTATGGAGCTGCCAGAGACTGACACTTCATCTCCAACACATCTTTCTTAATTTAAACATTTCCTGAGTAAAGTAGAGGATCTATTCCACAGAGTGTGCTATTGGGTATATAAATTTGTGCAAAATTACACTTATGGCTATATGTCTCTCAGGTGATTTCTGTGAGGCTACTTCGTAGGAAATACGCCACACACAGTCACCTACATGTATGTTGTCTAGTCCTATGTTAGGTTTACATAGCAGAAAACAGTTTCCAATAGCCTTACGCAGAACACAAGTTACAACAGTTGCTTATCAGGGTGCTATGATGTAATTCACATAGTATATTTATACATCAAGCATCCTGGTGAAGCTAGTGCTCAAGTAATAAGGGGAGCTAGAGAAAAATAGGCAGATGCTGTAATTTACCAGAAGGAGACTGGATGCCAGTCTGGAGCTTTTGTTGAGAGCTCCTTCTGTGTGGAAATAGGCACATGTAAGAGACAATCTGCATAATCCATCATAAAAGGAGTTGTCTCATAGTTTGTTGGCCTACCCATTTCATTACTTACTGCAGTTTTACTGGTGATTCTGGTCATCTTCCCTTCTGCTACAACATGAGATTTTTAAAAATTATTAATCTCTGTGTAGATTCTCAGGTCTCACACATCTGCATGCAGTGGGTGAAGATTATACATTAGCTGATCATTGCAACATTTTTGAGGTTATACCTTTGTGTACTGAGCGACAGGAAAGCTAATGCAGTCACTCAGAACAGTGAGAGATTTGCACAATATGCCCTAGCCAACCATTCCACTACTGAGGAGGGAGGTATATACATACATATCAGCTGGTGCTCGTAAAGGAACCTTAATTAGGAATATTAAAGAGTATTTGTCATAGTAAATGTTCAGAAGCTTTTATACTGCTTTCACAGCATCTGCTCAGGACTCCATTAGTAAATATTTTTAAAAAGAGAGCCTGCCTTCCCTTTTGACCCTTCTGATATGATATTACTAAAATAATTCATTCATTTTCACAATTCCCTCTCAATTTATGCTCAACATCTGCTTTCAGCTTTTAGATAAATATCTATATACCCTCTCTGGTAGCACCAAGCCCTGATCTGCTGTAGAGTGGTGGAGCAGATCAGGACTATATACATGCATCTTAAGCAGGACATCTTTTTGTGCGGAGAAAACTGTTATGCTGAGCAGTGGTGTTTCAGAATCAGGACATGTGTGTTTGAGGAAATACAGGTGTACATTACCCATGGCCAGTCTGGATGCCTACATCACTGAAGACGTGTAGAGGAGAAAATAAGCCTCAAGTGCACGGGCCTATGCAGAATGAATTAAGAAAATTCTTCCTTATAAATTCACATTTAATACTTATCATGTTCTTTTGAAAACTGAAATACTTTCTTTCATGTAAGCTTCTGCATTCTTTGGAGGTAGAGTCTTGACCCACCTGAAGTTAGTGGGAAAATCCATTGAATTCAGTAAAAAACATGGTCACAATTTCATACATGGGAAATAAAAACTGTTATCTACTAAGCCCTGTGGTCCCACACTTTTTTGGTGCATCTTGACGTTTCAGACACTTTTGCTTGCAAACACAACACTAATACCTCTGTCATTTCTAGTGAAAACCACATTTTTTGGACAGATTTTTGCTCCATGTTAACCATAGTCCTGTATTTCCTATGGTTGTATATTCTAAAATCGAGACAAGAATTTTTAAAGAATTTAAAGTACTTTAGCTAGTAAAATCTAGGGGTTTCATCTTCTCTCTTCTAGGAAAACAAATGAAAAGCTATACAATATATTCAGTGACACAGCATGTTACAAGTGTGCTAATAAATATTCATAAAATATGTATGGACAATGAGGTATCCCTCACAGCTGTAATTTGCCATAAAATCATTTATATTAAAGGTGTAAAAGATCCCCATGTCACCTCATCCAGTTGATCCACTGTGCAAAATCATACATATCAAAACTATTGTTCTTATTTGTTGAATTTCATTACGTTCTTTTTCCATTTTTTCTAAATTACATAAAAGCTAAAAAAGAGATGATCAGATGCTATGAAGTCATATGGAAAATGTTCACAAAGCATGGATTTTCTCTAGCCCAATTTGAAACATCTAAGAGTTGGTCTTCTACTCCAGACCAGTTAGTTTCTCACAGTGAAAAAGGAAAGACAGGTCTCTTCGGGCAATCATTCACTCCATTCGGATGTGGGTGTCTAGTATCAGTGAGAGAAGCCGCCTTCTCAGAGTGCCTTTCCATCTTCATTGATTAGAAAGAGAGCTTAGATAACTACTCTAGACCAGGTACCAACTCTTAGATGGCTAAGTTTAGGTAACACATGTTCTATTCAAAATGATTTTATTTTCTGTTCAGGCCTTTTGGAAATGGCTAATTAAAACTAATAGCAATTGTAAAAATCCTCTCATAATTGTTCAACTATTTCTTCCCATGGGTTGTTCTGGATTATTCAAAAACATCTTCAACTGTTTTCTCTCTGCTTTCCACAATGTACAAGCGGCTGTGTAAGTCTCACACTGTTGTTTCATTTTCCATCTCAGTAATTTAATCAGAGCTCTCTCTGAAGATCATGCAGCCTTTCCTCTGCACTGACTGAGCACTGGTGGCTCTTGCTAGATCTGTTCCAGTACGGGAATATCCTCAGTTTTTTTCAGGACTCCATGTGGTTATGGCACTTCCATTTGCAGAAGTGAGTCCTAAGCATTTCTGCTCATATAGTTACTTGGCTTTTAAGGAAAAACAAAGGGAGTAAGAGATCCCAGAATAGCTGTGTTCCCCCAGACTAGTTTTAGCTGTCTCTTCAGACTGTCTCAGTGGTAAACGGGAAGCAAGCAAAATCCCCAGTTGATGGTTTGTACCTTGCTAAGCTTCCTGTCAGAGGGGTCAATGAACCTCAGCAAGTCACACACTCTCTCTGGTGATGCCTAGCTCAAAGTGGATGACTGATTTTTACATGGCTGCCACTAAACAAGGTGCACCCACCACCCAGTCACCCCAGTGCCCATTTCAGGATGACTTTCCGGGCTCTGGAGAGAAGTGAAGTGAACCCCACTGCTACAATACACTCAACACCTAACTAAATGAATCCCAGCTTTACTATCGAGACCTGTTTATCACCTATATTTGATGTCTTATTAGCACATGGCAGAAGTGTAGTTCTGACCCAAAGAGGTCTTTTTTATTTTATTAGAACAGATTCCACCCTGTGCTTTTCCTATAAGTATATTGCCTACAATTTTCGTAAAAAAATACCAGGGTCCTCATATACTGTACCTCTGTTCTTCCAATGGAACAAAGACACAAAGATGACAAAATAAAGTTGTTTTTCCAATTTTTCCCTTTCTTCAGCTGCAGACACATGCAACAGCCCATGATATGAACGGTACTTTGAATATGTCAGATGGATCTTCAGTGTAACACACTATCTAATCATACCCAGAAGTCCACCGTTATTATTGCTACTGTTACTATATTTATATTTACTTCTAAGTTAACATCAGTCCTGAAAATTAAACTATTTTCCTTCAGCCCACATTGGGTGTGCTTAGCACACTGTTGATCTTTGTCATTACTTTTTGTAAATGGAAAGGGCCATGTCTTCCAACACACCTTTTACCCCATCAAATTCTCTGACAGCACAGAGCAAAAGAACTCCTAATTTGCAAAGATTTCACAATTCATGCTAACTCTGATTCTTTCAGGGCTCAGATGTATTTGCTATCATTTCCCCTCCTTTTTATATATTTATTTTTTATATATTTCATAGTTATGGAGCAGTCCAAAATTTGGTCCATTTTCTGTTTTTTCCCTCTCATTTATCATCATTTCCTGATATGTATCTGTCCAGTTGTCTTCTTCTTTCCTTTAATTTCTGTGTCATGGTCCCGAGACAGGGAATGAAATATTAGGTTTGTCAAGCGTATATCATTGTTTAAATGCCTGGAGATGATGGGTTAAACAGCCCAATCAATGAAACAAACCTCCAGTGCATTGCAGCTACTGCAAGTGATGTTCCCTCTGGCTGTTTAAGACCTACCAAGTCAATAACCTATTAATATCATACCCTGCTAGGGTCAGCACCAAACAAGTCACACGTCTTTTCAATGCATTCAGCTTATGGGTGGATTAAATGGAAGGCTGTTGGTCCTTTGGTGGCCTTAAAAAAAAAGTATTTTTTTAATCTTCTTGCAAGATTAAACCTTGTTGGCTGTGAAATAAATTAAAAATTAAAAATGGATCAGATAGTAGTTACTGTAGCTACATAAAATCATAGCGTAACACAAACTGCACCACCAGTAATTCACGTGGAAACATCACTCCTCTTTAGAATCTGATTATATTTTACAGCTATAGACTGCAAAAGAACAGTCAGCAAATGTGACACTTACTTTGCTCTCTATAAATACTGTGAGGAAATGTTTAGTCCTATCCCTGAAAGGAACAAAGTTCAAAGTCTTCTGTTTTTATAATATGTCCAAAATAGAACCATAGAGTACAAATAGGTAAGATGCCATTTAAAGTACCATCTAAGATTACCATTAGAGTCAGTTATTTTTCATACAAAAACCATTCCAACCATGAAAACTGAGGGCTGAATTTTACTCAGGTGCATATCTAGGTCACAGAAGCTCCCTGCATGCATCTGGAGAAAACTTTTCCTACTGTATCAAGCTGTAATTCATTTCATGAACCTGCAGACCTCACCATGATTAGTACAAGTGGTTAATAAATAGTATGCCAATGTAAAAAATGATTGTAAGACCTCCTGAGAAAGCAGCATTCAGTCTGAGCTTTGTGAGCACAAACTGGGATATTCCCAGTTGCAAAACAGATGTGACTTGAGCAAATGATTTTTAAAAAAATCCAAAACTTATCTCAGCAAGTTCTAATCAAGAAGGACTTTCACTCTGAAATGATCTGTTGGATTAATTTGTACCCAAGGTTGTACCTGTTGGTTTGCAATAGGTTGTCTACTTCCAGGCCCATTGTGTCCCATTCTGGACTAGAACAAGAAGAAATTTTTCAGACTTCTTTGACATGAGCCTCTCCAAGTTTGAACACAAGAGAGTTGAGGCACACAGCACAACGTCATTCGAAAGACCTTGCCAGGAGGCATGAAAAGAGATCCCACTGACCTCCCACATGTCATTAACAAACCACTCAATTCAAGGTGGTTAGCAGGAAAATTAATCACCTCCTCACAGGTTCTTGCTAAGGTCACAGAACCAAGGGTCCTGGGTCACTGCCCCTGTCCTGTCCAGCTCCTGTGGTCTCAGAGAATATTCCCACTACAGCCATATGTGCAACAGCCCTGGGAGAGTACTGTATCACTGGATGCAGGTGTAAGAGAAGCATCCAATTCCAGTCCTGATCCTGTACAAACATTATTTTCAAAACACAAGAACTGAAGGTGTCTTACTTGATAGGCTGTTTTTCATTCAGGAGTTCTTAGACAGAAACCAGTGATGAGGAAGGGAGAAAGAAATTAAAACCAGTGTAAATTCATTCCCAGATCAAGCCTTACATCTGATGTGCCCTCAAGAAGAGTGAAGGTGAAAGTATCAAAAGGTTAAGGCTCAGTCCTGGAAGGGGGGGACCAATTCAGTCTGGTACAGCAAAGCATTATGTTCACACAATGTTTAATGCCAAAGAATAATTTCACTGGCTTCAGGAATGAATGCTGAATGAATGCCAAGCCAGTGGTTAAGGTCTTCTTGTAAATATCCTTCGAGGCTCAGTCTCTAATTAAAAATAAATAAATAAAAAAGAAGCCAGATCAACACAGAAAGCAAAGAAATAAACAGCACATTCAATCTGCTCCTCACATGAGAATTTACACAGGTTTCAAAATACATTGGCCCAAATTAAGCAGAAAAGAAAGAAAAAGTACCTATCTCATCCCTGATTATAAAAGAACTTCAGGGGCTTGCAGTAAAGCCTTCTGGCAGAAAGAAACTTCAAAATCTATCCTTTTTTTCCCTTAACTGAGAACCCCCTTTGAAGTACACTGCAAAGGATTCTGCCTGTCCCCAGAAGCCCTGTACAGTGCCGCTAGCCATCAGCTCCCACCACTTCTGAATTAACATCCCACAGATATTCCAAAGGAGCAGCACACCTATATTTCCTAGCAGATAACTTATTTAGTACACAAGCTCCTGTTACCCACCAGGCCAAAAGAAAAAGCACTGTACCCCTTTGGTATTATCCCTGATCCCCAAGAGGAGGGATCAGCTCTTCCATGAAACATCAAATAACATTGCAGGCACAGTGGATTTGTGCGTGTGTGTGACTAGGTTGTGTAATTTACACAACACTGTGTGGTAGAGTTTGGGGCCATGTGGCTTCACTGCTGGGAAGGTTTGCTCTCTGCATCCCTCCAAAGCTTAGCATTCATGAAAGCATTACACCAGCCCAAATTTCTCCCTTTTTTGTTAGCTATACTGGAATATTGGTCCATCTCTTCACACTTCCATTTCTGGTTATTAGCTGGACAAGGGCAGCAGCACTCAGTGATCATGTGGGCTTGTTGGGCTCCACTCAAGGGGAAGATCTCTCCCCAGACCCGTGCAAGGTCCTGCTCAAGACCAGCCACAAACATGAGACATGCATTTGCATTAGGCAAATGGTTCACCTAGCCCAGTTTTGTTCTCTGCAGGAACAATCACCACAGTGGACTTCAGGAAACAAACAGAAATACAAAATTGTCAAATCCTGGCTAATGACTAAATATCCTTCTCAGGTGCAAAGTGTCTTTTGAAATCTAGAAAATGAGTGATTTTTTTTTTTTCCTGCCCCGCCACAGAAAATAAAAGTTGCTATCAGTATAGCTAATTTATACTAACTAATACTAGGGTGCTTGTGTGAACAATAAATCCTTTCTTTGGATCCTCCCAAGTTTTTGACCTCAGTAACATCTTGAAGTAGAGCCAGTGGAAGTTTTCTCCACCCACCAAAGGGAGCAGGGAAGTCCTTTTGCTAGTGCTGTTGCCTGCTGCACCAATTAAAGGAGCAGAAAATGTATTCTGGAAATCTGTACTGAACAGTCAAGAAGGTCAAATGAATGACAGACAGGTCTCTATGACTGAAAGCCTCTGTGCTCCTTTTACTGACACAGGTATTTTCCAGGTCGTCAGAGAAGGACCAAGTAAGACATCTCAAAGTCACCTCATTAGACACTCTCTGGGGATCAGGACCTTCATGGTTATAGCTTAGCTATATGCAGTAGATCAACACTGAGAAATGTTAGATGAGGATCGGCACCTAAAATGTTTTGTACCGCTCTGTCACAGCTGCCTTTGCTCCCAGGACTACCCATGAGTGTGAACACTGGCAGTTGACAAAGGTCCTGTTTATTTTAAAGGCAAAACATTTTAGTTGGTTGCCAATGTTTTGTCTTCTCTATGGCAGGGAATGCCCAAGTACCATGTCTGAGACTTTCAAACACAACAGTCTCCCTTGCTTCCCATTGCAAATGAATGATAAATCCTTCATACCTCATCTTCCCCTCCTCTCCCCCAAAACAGCTGGCACCAAAGAGCGCTCCATTCCCACAAGCTGTTGCAGTCAAAAGGATTTAAGAGTACACCATCCCTTCAAATCCCACTCTATGTGTTTTCCAAATATCGCCATGTCCCCTTGTTGGGATGAAAGCCAGGCACATGCAAGCAGCTGAGATCTACTGCTGTTTCCCTTTTGTATGTTATTTGCCAAGTCTGTTAACTGCAGTCCCAATCAGACAGAACTAAACCTGCCCTCAGAGTGTGATGGTGTTCCCAGTAAGACAAAGTCAGTGAATGATACGTTTACATGTGCTGTTCTTCTTGATCCTAGAGCTCTCTGTTCAACCTGTTGGAGTTTCCTTTGCAAGTTCCATCTTCCCCCTGCCTGCTGCCTTCCCTCATTTCAGTATAGCAACGCCTTTTCCCTGCTGGCTCATGGACCCTTTACTAAAGAGCTATAAGGAAACATGGTCCACAATGTTAGTGTTCAGAGAAACAGTTAATCCCATCATTAAGAAAGTTTATCTTCTCTTCTCAACACTATCAAGTTTGTCACATCTGAAACATATGTCTTTCATCCAGTTTCTAGGAAAGTAACCAGCACCTGGTAAAGATAGTGTGAAAAAAGAAGCTCTTGAATCCATGTTAAAATAGTGTGCATGACTTCAATTTTCACCTCACTTTGGAGTTCTTTTCTTCCTAATTAGTCTTCTGTGTAATCCCCAGTATTGTCAAAGTTTTGTGATATTTTTTTTTTTTAGTCCATATATCAGAAAAATGTTAAAATGAGAGTTTGGGGAAGGGTCCACAAAAAAAAAAAAAAGAAAAAGAAACACTGAACTAGTCAACAACAACTCTCTCTAGAGTTTGATTGACTGAGGATATTAAGAGAACATAATATAAATACACATCATCACATTCTGATCCAGAATGACCAGATCTTATTTCAACTTATGAGTTTAATTACTTTTGAACTGTGTTCTCCAAAACATACTTAAATGTTACTGTTATGTGGTATTCTGTCTTTTCAGAAGTGACATTTTAAAAAATCACCCAGCTGTATTCCATCAAATAACTTGCGTATGAGGTTTTTCAGATGCTCCACAATACTTTTATGAGCATAAAGCAGGATTTCTAGGAGTGTTCTAGAAACACTTGCTGTACAGTTAAAGTCAGAGCAAATTTTACCACGTGTTCCTTGTACACCTAGTACAACATAATAGCCAGTACCAAAATCTAACATTTAGGAAAAGCTGCAACTTTATCAGGTAAACAACCTCTCCTATCTCTGCTCCCATCGTAGTATGTGATGGAAAGCTAAGTGAAAGGTGGTCCTTGCAAGCGTGAAACAAACACAGAGAAGGCTTGTCTGTTTCGCAGTATTTAATTTTCCCTTCTAGGAGTTATGATGGTTTTTAGGGAGACACTTTTAAATATTAGTGTTTTAGAAAGCAAAGCAGTGGCAGATCTCTTTGTAAGAAAAAGCAAACTGCTTCCAAAAATTAAACAAAATAAGCATGTTCGGTCAGGGTGTCCTTTTCACTGCGAAAAGAGACAACTAATTTTGAGCACTCCTGAGGACTTCTGGGGTTAAGGTCCTACTTGTTACAGGGAAAATCAGCTGATGATACTTCAGTAAAGGGTTCATTAAACTCCTCTGAGAAAATATTTGTTGTTCACCTTGTCCAGAGGCAAGAGTCTCAGTCAGAGTCTTGGTTCAGATATTGTTCTGTAAAGGATGGTGAGGAGACTGTCAAGGTTGGCCCTGGGAGTCTGACACCAAGAAATGAAGTCTCAGGTGCTTTACCCTGTGCCAACACAGTGTGCCTCTGCCATTCAAGGAAAGCTTTTTCTTTGTCCCTTTTTATTCCTCTTGAAAATAATAGAACTGGAACTCAACCCAAAGTAACTTCCAGGAATACAAACCCCTGCTCGTTTAGGTGTTTGTCTACAGAAGAGAAAGGACTGAAATAGCTACTTCTGATTAAATATCTCATCACGGGAACAGGTGCTGGGGGAGACATGGGATTTCAAAGGAAGGAGTCTTCTCAAAGAACAAAAAGGGGTCACCCATCATGAGGGCCTCGGCAGCCAGTGTGCCCAATGCATTTGCTAGTTCCAGCTCTGGACTTCTCATCTTCTGGGCAACAAACAAGATGGGTCCGTACCCTTCTGTGTCAATATGACTTTGGCCTCTAGTTCTGCACATTAACAGTCATGGTGATTCAGATGGAGTTGTTTCAAGGTAACTGGTGCCTCCTATTTGCAGCTGTACAGTGGTGACAGGGTGGTGCATGAATTGCACGTGTTTTGTCATTATATATACTTTGTATTCTGTTTTATTGAAAAGTAAAGCAAAGAAAAGAGAACAGAAGAGAAACAGGAGTTATGCTGTGACCTTTCCTGAATGTTCTTTTTGACAGGTATCCCTAATGCATTATTTTAAATCCAAATATTGTTTTTATGTACAAAGCAGCACTGGGAAAAAGCTACATCCACAGCACCGGCTACAAGGGTTGGTACATCCAGGGCTGTCTATTGGTTTTTTTCTCTTCCTGTGCTTTATACTCGGCAGATTTTGATTATGATGTCCTTCTTGTATTAAAAAGGAAGCTGTTGTTGAGTGTAATGTGTATAATGACACCACTTTCATTGTAATGCAGAATGCATAGCTTCAAGTGTTTGCAACACTTTAGCCAGTTCCTTTCAAATTGAAAACAGACACCGAGCCATTCTGAATGCAACCTGCTAGGTGCAGCCACCAATCTTGTGGCTGACATCTCTACAAACAGCTCAGCATTGGCCAAAGTTGAGGAAACTTCTAACAGCATCGCTCTCCAGTGCCTCAAGTTTTAAAAGTAATGTACAAATAGTGATTTCTTTCATAAATCGCATTAAAGCAAAAGATTGGTTTTCCTAGGGAGAGGAGCGTGGTCATTTTTCACAAATTGAAAGCATCTGGTCCAAACAGAGCAGTGCATTTAATATATCACTATTTTACTCATGTCATTTGTAAACAGAAAAATATCCTTGGCAATGTCAATATTTTTTCTCCTCTTTTGCCCTTTAAAAAATAGGCTTATAAATTAAGCATCCCTCTGCATCTGTGAGCTTGAACTGAAGGACAGAGACCCTTTGAGGTAATACAAGGCACACACTTCTTACATCCAAACCTCACCAGGGACAGGTTGTACGGACTGGGTCCCAGGAGATATACTCTGTATTCCATCTTTCCTGAGGCACAGAGCCCATCCAGAGGAAGAATAGTTGGGAACTCTCCCAGTCTCACGTCAGCATTTTTCTCTCTCCCCTCAATGGTGGACTGTCCATGGGGGAGAGAAATCTCCCACCAGAGGCTGAGAGCCCTGAGCTCCCTCAACTCAGAGCTGGGGCATCGCCTATGCCACCCACAAACGTCAGCACTTAAAAAGCAGCACTGTGCCAAATCTGTGCGGCATATACAGGAGGGGTCACTAGAGTGGTCAAATATCAGGGGAACATTTTGAACAGAGAGCTTGCTCCCCAGTTTCTAGAGGCTAGTGCCCAAATACTTGAGAGGAGCTTTCTAATGCATAATACAAAGTAATGAATGGGACCACCTCGGTAAGGGAGTTTCTAGCACAGTGTTGCCAGAATCTGTTTTCTGTTCATTGTAATTCAGTACCTTTAACAGTGCTCTGGAAGAAAATATAAATCATTTGTGGTAAAGTTTAATAGTGATTCAAAGTTGGTGAAGTCCTAAATTAATGATAGAGGCAGGTCAGCTGAACACAGCAATCTAGGTTGCTTGATAAACTAGTCTCCTTTGAACATCAGATGTTATTGACATTTCCAAATATGATGTAATGCATCTCAGAAGAAAAAAAAATTAATTTTAGGCTGACAAGATGCAAAACCCTTGGCCCAGACTGCACTGACCCTAAAAACTCACTTAATGCCCATACTGTGTACTACTGCAAATCTCCCAGTCTAGTGCTTTGGCTGTGAGGAATAGTAAATTTAAAAGTAGAGGAATATCAAACAGGGAAGTGAATTGCATCCAAACAGCACCAGTGAGAACACTACTAGAATATTGTCACCATTCTTTCAGCCACTTCAAAAAAGATGTAGGAAAAATGTAAAAAGAAGCCAGAAAACTATTACAATTCATTCAGAATTATGGAATAGTCCACTCTGTGCTAAGAAATAAGATAATTCAGTGTGTTCAGTTTCTTCAAAGAAGGCTAAGGGCACATTTATGATGCCTTATAAAGCTCTACCTGTTGAAAAGAAGGAAACTTTGCTGGTAGCAGATCACTCTCTAATGCAGCAGAGGCATAACAATCAGAACCTGAAAACTTAATCTTCACAAATGCTGATTAGAAATAAAGGACATTTCTTTAACAGTGCCACTAATTAACTAATTGAACAATTATAAAAGGATGTAGTAGACTTTTGAACACCTTGGAGTATTTATCTGTTCATTGCAGAAATTACTAATGAATATCTCCATATAGCCCCACACAACTCTGAGGTTAGACAATCGGACCACTTCCATAAATAGATGACTCTCTTGTCTCCTGTTGTTACCAAAAGAGTCATTTCTCTCTGTGCCATTGTGCATACCTTAGTCTATTAATCCAGGCACTAAGAGATACAACACAAATGTATTGCTACTGGGTTTTTTTAATTATTATTTCAGTGTCCTTTCAGTCTGAAGGCCCTTTGAAAATACAAGAATATGCTTTTTTCTTTGTATTTTGGGAGAAATTGAAGCCAAGGATTTGTTCAGGGAAGGTTGTGGCTTTCTGAAAGAAAAATTAATATATTGGATAGAGAATACTCAACTTCCAGAAGATGAATTGTTTTTTACCTGGTCAGGTGGGGAAGGAGCTGTATCTCCCTAGGCATACAAATCCCCCTCTCACAGTAGGCGCACAGGGAAGGCAATTGCACAGAGAGGAAAAACGCAGGGAGTCTCTGTGTAGCTTAAGCACACTCAAGTCACTTGACAAGTGCCACAGAATAGCTTAACTTCCATCAGAGTACTGATAATGAAGGTTTCCTAAATTACAGCATTTCGGAAGGCAGATGCAGGGAATGGTTCCTGATGCAGCTCTGTGATCCATTTAGGTGCCTGAACATACAAATAAACTCTGAAGCTCTTGGTCTTTTAAAGTCAGCTGTACAGTAACTGAGAGCTTGTCCTCTCACCCTTCTGCCCCACTCCCCTCTCCTCTCGTTACTAAGAACATGTTGTAAGACAAATCGCTGTAGAGACCCTATCTTTTAATCAGGCTCTGAACTCTCCATATAACCATGTGTTTGCTGGATTTGATTTTGGTTTGCATTTTCTTTTCCCTCCATAAATACTCCAGGGATATCAGGTACCCAGTCTTCAATGGGTTGGTTGGTACTTGATGTCACTGGTCTCAGAGCTATTCACTGTGAATAATGTTTGGTCCTTTTTTATTTTAATTGCTGGAATGGCTGTGGATATAAGTTGCTCAACACAAAAGGGTGACAAATAATGATGAAAGACACTAGAGTGCTCTCATGTGTAGCTTGGACCAGAAGGAGAAAAGAGATTATTGCAGCTGAACTGGTCACATGGAATTTGCTGGACCTGCCTGCTCCCACCCCCTCCAGCCCCTCTCCGGGAACAGTGCTCTTACAAGCTAAGAAAGACACAGTTAGCACAAAAAAAAAAAAGAAAAAAAAAAAATTGATCCCATTAACAATGACCTTTAGAAATTTCAAGGATATAACGCTGCCTTTGTGAAGTGTAAACAGATGCATTGTCAAATAGTTAAAGAACAGAATTGCTCCTGGATCTGTCATTTACCTCCTCATGAACTGCAGCTCCAAACTGTAAAGAGCCAGAAGAAAACCGTGGCAGCATGATTATACAGTTAAAGAGACAAATACTTATGTTGGTCTTCTCAGCGATTGATATTTCTATTATATTTTTAATTAACATTTTAATCCTTTAAAATAATTTTAATCCTCGGGAAGCATGTTACAGAGTGAAATCGTTGCTGTGAAAAGTGTCAAACAGATAATAGCTAAAATTAATGGTTTTGTGATATATCAAGTTTTCAAATTGTTCTTTTATTAAAAGAGCCTGACATTTTTCATTACAGCGAGCAGGGCTTTCTGAATAAAAGGTGAGCGTGTACCCTAGATTACAGAACATTTAACTATTTCCATGATAAAGTCCTCTTCCCGGTTTCCTTCCCATTTGAAACAGTTGCAAACAGACCAGGTAAATATCTTTTGTGGTGGCAGAGCACAGTGCAAACCAAGATGTCCCGATCTCCTCCTCCCACTCCTTCATGTTTTAGCCAGGGCTCTTTGAAGCCCCCAAAGCCCCTTCCCATGCACAGGCACCAGTGTTCCATGCACTCCGCTCAGCTGATAATCTTTGCAAGCCCATGTCAGGGGCTGCTCTCCCTCCTTCTTGGCTCAGTGTCTTCAGCGGTTTTCTCATTTAAGCGGTTAGAGGCAACCTCTGAAAGGCTGTAACTCATAATAGGATAAATCACTGTGTGCATAATTGCGAAAACACTTCAGTAAGTGGATACGAGCCGCTACGGACTTCATCTTTAGACCTTTCAAACCACACACGTGCACAATTCCTTCTTTCGCAGTCAAACTCTTCCTTTCTGACGTCTCTCAGTGTAGTACATACAGCAGCCGGCATAGATAAGCCGTAAATCTCCTACTTACTGGGAGTCATCAATAGCGATACGTACAGGCTGTGACCCATAGGAAATGGCATCATTGTTTCAAAAATAAAATAAATAAGCAATTCCTCTAAGAATGAGCCTTTTCTTAAAGTCACTTTGGTATTTGGCATCTAATATGTCATCCTGTCAAACAACGAGCTGGTCCAGAGGTAAGCAGAGTCCTCTTTCTGTGGAAGTTTTAAATGTTTTACTTGCATGCAGTTACTCCACAGGTTCTTTCTGCTTTTTCTTCTTGAAATGGAGAGTAAAACATTTCCTGGAGTAGTAAAAGAATGCTGAAAATGAGAGAATGAGTGATGTCGTTAAAATCTGTTGATTGCCAGCAGATGTGCTACCAGGTGCATGTTAGATAATATGGGGCCTTTTGAAGAGGTCCGTCTTTTGTGCTGGGGAGGCCTCTGGAATCAGAAGGGTGTAATGAAACCACAAGCACTAAGCTGCCCAATATTTAATGTCTGGGGTCACCAATTAAGGCAATATATGAAACATTGCAATGAAATGTTTCCCCAGCCCACCCTGCCCTACCTCTGTTTGGGCATACAAAGCTCAACTGGGCACTCAAGTGAGCTGCTAAGGGTTTGGAAATCTGTCTTAACAGAAACTTGTGTAAATACTTTAAAGCATCCAACAGACTGTCCTGGAAAAGTGGTTTATTATCCATCTCTGCCCTTAACTTGCTGAGAGCCCCTGGACACATGGGTTCTTCCTCTCTCCTTCACAAAAGGAGGGCAAATGGTGTTTAAGTTTGCTGGGACACCTCTGTGACTTGTCACATGCAGCCAGTGTGGGGCGGGCATGTTGTCCCTGTGCAGGCATGCTCACCTCTGCACCCAGGGGACCTGGGCTCTCCAGGGGCTGCTGCATGAAAGCATGAGAGCAGCAAGCAGGGCAAAAAAAAACGCTCTCTTGGTGCGTACACGAACACAAAACTGGAAGGGCAAACAGACAGATTCACAGCTGGTATCTGTCTGTCACCATTTCAAATGAAAGTGAATCATAACCCTATCACATGCCTGTGAAACCGGGACTAGATCTTTCTTGGGGAGTTGCAGCATGCCCAAAACCTGCAGCCAAATTTACCCCGTTTTAGCCCTATCAGGAAGCCAAATGCCCTATCAGTCCTTATGTCCATGCTGTCCAAGGTGTGTCAGCCTCCAGCTAGTTTTCTGATGATGTCAAAGTTGTTGGTTTGACCTCAGGAGACATGTTTGGTTAAGGGTCCCGGCAGCAGAGGTGTCCAGTGGTGCCACAGGAGCCTGGCGGGTGGAAGCACCACCAAGTCCTGGGTTAAACTGGGGAGTCAGGG
>NW_010130827.1:79851-81966 GCF_000699245.1 Pterocles gutturalis | reverse complement strand
ACTCTGGATTTTGGTACCCCCCACCCTTTCAAGGTCAATGCAGTGACCTTGAGGGCAGGCTACAAGGTCTGTTTATTTTCCCAGGCTCTCTCTTGCAGTGGGAGTTGGGTGGGGGTGAGAATGGCAGGGAGAAGGCAGCATCCTTGAGGGGGGAGGTTTTGGGGGGGCTACTTCTGCTTGTGGCCGTACACAGCTTGCATCCCAGTGTACAAACTAATTAAGATACTTCCTGTAGTAAATAATAAACACTCATACATTGAAACCAGGGTGCAAAATAAAAAGTGGAATATATCTAATATTGCTAATGCTAAAATACTTTTTTTTTACCTAAACAGAAATTATTCCAAAAATAGCAATGTGTTAACTTGAAAAAAAAAAAATCCTTTTTTTTCTCTCACAAAAAGTGCATGTAAACTGTAAATCCAGATCCACATTAATTAAATTTCACTTTTAGAAAACAGTAGTGCAAATTCCCCTTAATCCACGACGTCTGATTTAAGTTGGGGGGGGCGGATTTCTTGATTCCCAGCAAAGATCTTTCCTGCATCCACTACAGAGCCTTACTCTTTATTCCTCTGTACAGTGAAAGAAATGCAAGGGGTCTGAATGCTGGAGGAAAAAAAAAAAAAAGAAAAGGAAAAAAAAAAGCAGCCGCCTTCTTTGTGTCCTTATCTCTCCCAATGCGTGTTACATGTTGCAGCAAAGAGCAGGGGCACTGAAGCTGAGCCCAGAAATCCGACTGGATTTGACGACACCCCCAGTAAACAGCGCGGCACAAAAGTCCATTGTGCTATGAGATAACTGTGGGGTGAATGGGGGAGGCTGTCACGGAGGGGGGCAGGGATTGTCGGGCCAGTCACCATCGGATCACAGTCGAGGCCTGAATTCCTTTATGGTTCATCAGGGCCTGTTGGTGCCACAGAAAGTGTCATGATCCTTTTTTTCACTGGGGCCAGATGGTGTCCTTTTTTGAGGCCTTCCTAATGCCCGGTTTTCCACATGTAAAACTCCTGGGAAAATGACCTAACTCACAGCTGCTTAGTGAGGCTTGAGCAAGTCTTTAGAAAGACTTCTGTCAGGAACAAGGCGGTCGTACCACTCTGGGGGAGCAGGGGGAGGCGGCCGCCACCACCACCACAACCCTACCCCTCACGGGCTATATTTAAGCAGAAATAAAAACCCGCCTCGCCATCGCCAGCCCGCGTGGGCCGTGGCCGGGGAGGGCTGACAAGGCGACGTGGCCACGCAGCTAACTGCCTGGAGGGACCGCGGGGCCGGCAGCAGCGGCCATTGTCCCCTCCCCAGCGAGCAGATGGCCTGAATAAAAACATAGAATGTGGTCCAGAAGGGTCGGGACAGGACAAAAAGTGAGAGGTTCCCCAGACCGCGGCCAGCCGCCTGGGGAGAGGGGAGGGACCCACCACTGAAAGGGGCTGGGGGAAAGTGGGAACTTTTGATGTCGTGTTTGCTGGCGCACTGAATGATTCCCCAAGGAACGGCGGTACCGCAGGTGTGATGCTTGTAAAGCCAGAAGCCTTTTCTATTAATAAAATAATGCTGAGCCGGAGGAGCTCTTTCAAGGCTGCAAGGGATGCAAAGCTGAAAAGCTTCTGTGGTGGTGCTTATTTTCCTCAATCGAGGCATTAACAATAATTATCTCGATAACTTTTAGCTGCAGTCATTGACCTTTTAGCCTCCACCATACGTCACTGTATCGAGATGCTTTCACTTGCCTGGCTTTGCCAGGGAATTTTTTGTTGTGGGTTTATAAAAGCGTCCATATCCATCCTTTGCAGCTGAAGCACTTTATTCCCAGCATTACCTTAGTTCAGTCTGTCAGTGTATCTGCAGATATTTCAAGAACTGTTACACCTGTCCTACAAGTTCTCCAATGGTATTTTTCAAAAGCCTGCACGGTAAAAATACTAGCAGTCAATCTTATTTTACTTGTTCTGTGACTGCTTTAATCCCAGTGTTAAGTACATTTCCCCTCATATATTTTAAAGTGAATATGGGAAGCTGCAATAGCATTTCTTTCCTGGCCCTGGCCATCTGAGGAATTAAATAGAGCTGACTGAAAAGCAGCTGTAATTGTTCGGGGGAAATTTGGGGGGG